>NC_056671.1:20489344-20640871 GCF_018350195.1 Panthera tigris
CATCTCTGTGGTTAAAAATGTGGATGGATTATGATGATTCAAACGAAAGAAAAGATACTAGTTTTGGCAATAAGGTATAAGAATGTGGATATGTGCATTTTTTTATTTTTATTTTTTTCACTGATGTACTCTTTTTTAAATCAAAAACCTTTCCTGGGCACCAGCTAAGTACCGGTAAGGTGCAGACACTTAGTGTGTGGAGGACAAACAAAACTGTCAAGGTCGTGGAGCCTGTTGGGTTTTCATCTGATTCACTATGACAGACAAGGAGGAGATGTTTCTTGTTGAGGTATTCAATGGGAAGCATTAAATATTTATTGGACTAGAACACACGGTTGTATGTTAACCGAGAGTTGATGACTAGAAGTGTGTGTGTATAACTGTATCTTATGTATTATCTTTATGAAGTTTTGTGTTTTATATATATATATATATGTGTGTGTGTGTATATATATATATGTGTGTATATATGTAATATATATGTATATATACTATGTACACATATATAAGTGTATATGTATATATATGTGTATATACACTTATATAATGTGTTTATATATATATATACATATATATGTGTATATATATATATATACACACATACATATATATGTGTGTGTGTTATATATATATATATATATATATATATGATATAAATCCCAGGAGATATATCTTAGATGTATTGTCATGAACAGTATAGAGAGGGATTAGATAAACCACTGGGGAAAATAATTGTGTGAATATTTACAGGAGGAGTAGAAACTTGTGTGACACAGAGAAGGAAGACTGGAGAGGGAATCTGGTGTGAGTAATTATAATACATTGCACACTGAAAAAGGAGGGCTTAGAGCACCAGGAACTTCTGGGTCATGGGACTGAGCTCCGTTGGGTAGTAAGGGTCTGTCTGGATAATACCTGTTCGGGTATTTTCCTGCTGGCCTGCCTCACAGCTCAGTTTCTCAGTGCCAGTGTGAACAGGCCACCGCTGACCCCGGTCCTGGTCACCCAGCTGCTCTGATAACACACAGCATCCCTAGAGGACACTCTGACCTTTGCAGACGGATATTTGAGCTTTCAGTGCCCAAGGAAAGAGCATGATTGCATCCTCTCCTGGGTGCTTGGGATGGAGACATTAATTTTCTTCGGGTCACTAACAGCGTCCAGGCTGCTCACCATGGGGCTTAGTTTACAGTGTTTATGTTCCTGGACATATTAGTGTTCCCTGACATTAGGTTTGCTTGCTGCAGGGCCCTGGCATCACTACCAGTCTCCGATCTAAATTTGTTTTAAAGTTTATTTTTTTTAAGACATAGAGAGACAGAAAGACAGACAGAGAGAGAGAGAGAGAGCAGGGAGTTACAGAGAGATAGCGGGAGACACAGAATCAAGAGCAAGCTCCAGGCTCTGATTCCGTGGCACAGAGCCCAAGGCAGGGCTTCGGCTCACGAACCACGAGATCATGCACTGAGCCAAAGTCCTAAACTTAACCGACTGAGCTACCCAGGCACCCCTACCAGTCTCCAATCGAAACCAATTTCAAGGCCTCATATTTCCCAGGTTCACTCCCGGTTCATACGTGATAAAAAGTCCATGGGGGTTATCCTTGAACTTTGAATTCTTTTTGCTGTTGTTGCTGTATTATGAGAATCTCCTGTTATATCCCATCACCTCCATGGTACAGGCTCTGGGGCCTGTGAAGTCTCTGTTTGTCAAAAGACTACTGGCTCTCCGCAAACAAGTACCCACTGCACTCTCTTCCCAATCTGGGTTTTGACCAGACCTTTATACTTAGTCTGGAATTTAATTTTCTTCTCTAGTATACTCATGACCCATTTGCCTCTCTATTAGTCCAGTTTTGTAAGTGTTCTCGAATGAACATTGATATAAACCATTATACAGTACAAGAAAATCTATCGTAGAAATTTGTTCTCTGCTCATCCACTAAGGGGCATTCAGGGAACGAATCCCACTCACATTCAACCCTATTATCTTTATTTGGTAAATGTTCCATGGGTTAACGGTGAAAAGACAACAAAATGTCTAGATTTTTCCGGTAATACCAGGGTTCTCTGGACAAGGTAGGATGGGTTCATAGGCTTTTTTCTCTAAAATAGTGAGATTCCTTTCAGCATCATTGCAGGCCGAGTCAGAGGGAAAACAAGACAGAGAAAGCCTAGAACACATGCAGTTACACTCTACTGGTCTCACCCTGGTAATTACATCTGCAACAGTCTCATTTCCAAAAAGGTCTCATCCTGAAATATGGGAGTTTTTAGAACTTTTAATCACATGAATTATTGGAGACACAGTTCAACGCGTAACAATTAATATCCACAGTTTATTCAGATTTTCTTAGTTTTTACCTAGTGTCCTTTTTCTGTTGTATGATCCAGTTTATGATTCTTTGCGACACTGAGTTGTGAATTGTCCTTAAGCTTCTCTTACTGTGACACTTCTTCAGACTGTCCCTCTTTTGGTGCTTTTGTGCATACTTACTGAGTGCGGGCTATGCCTGACGTCATTCAAGCCAAGGGTTTACACCTGTTCCATGAAATCTCTGCACGGAAATGTGTCTCATCTGATTCCATATATTTATATCATCAGTTAACAATATAGACGGCAGACATATGTGTAGACACTGAGTTACAACCCAATCCTTTTATGTTCCTGTGGTCGAAATCTTTCTAGTTTTGCCTCATGGGGGCCCTTTTCGTTGGCTCGTGAGCTCCTAGACAAACCCTGTCCTTGTGTGTGTGCGCACACGTGTATGTGTGGTGGTTGTGCACTGATTTGTTTGCGTTTGTTTGGGAGAAAATGCCAGACAATTACAGAGTGTCATTCAAGTGTCATTAGTATCATATAGAATAATTCTGTTGCTCAGAATGTTTTATTATGTTCACATGATTAATTGTTTTTCAGCGTTTAGCACCCCCGCGACCTACAGATGTTTCCAGAGTTTTGCTTCTTCCAATGTTGGATATAATTATCAAATTATTTATAAAAGTGGCACCTCCTGGGTGACCTCTTAGTTGGTTCCTGGTTTGGGTGATTATTTTAAACCTAGAATAAATATCTATGTGCTACGTTTAGGTTGCTTTCAGGCTTTAGTGATTAGGAATCAGTTGTTATAAACATTAAAGTGCAGGGTTTTTCCTATGGACAAAATTTATGAAACTTATCCTCATAATTTTATAATTTTAAATTGGCATTTTTTTCCACAAATCATAGATAATAAGAAGAGACTAGCCACAGCCATGGAAATAATAGTACCAGATGCAAATAAGGTTGACTTATTCTCCAGGCACCACATGGGTAGAGTTCAGAGAAAAAATAAAAATGCTTCATTTATTTTAATATCAGTGGGAAAAATTGATATGATCTGGCCTAGAAGTAAAATACCTCAGCTGATAAAACAAGAGATTTCACTTTCATGAAGACTCTTTGTGTCAGAAGGGTTTTCTGAGAGTGACTTTGAGGACAGAAAGGACAGGAGGAACCTCACTCATGGGAGGTGCCCTTGCATCGACCTGTGTCCAAGTCATCAGCCACAGAATGAGCAGAATCACATGCTAAGCTGAGGAGGCAACTGCTGATGTGTTTCCCTCTTTACAGATGAGTAACTAGGTTTTTGTCTTACTTCCGCACAGGCCTGGACCACTGTGTGAACACTGCCACTGCTGTACCACGATAAGCAGTAATAATCAGCCTCGTCCTCGGCCTGGAGCCCAGTGATGGTCAGAGTGCCTGTGGTGCCAGACTTGGAGCCGGAGAATCGATCAGGGACCCCTGAGGGTCGGTTGCTATCTTCATAGATGATGGTTTTGGGAGCCATTCCTGGGATTTGTTGGTACCAGCCCATGTAACTACCAACTCCAGTGCAGGAGATAGTGACCCTCTGGCCCAGGGCCCCAGACACTGAGGATGGTTGATTCAGCCCCGACTGAGCCCAAATCCCTGGAAAGAGAAACAACAGAGAGGATATTCCTGGGGTCTAGAGACAAGAGGAGGAATCAGGCCCACACTTGTGCTTCCAGAACCCCTTCCCGTGTCCCCACATCGAGTCACCTGTGCAGTGAGAGAGGAGGGTGAGGAGGAGAGGGAACCAGGCCATGGCAGAGGTCAGCACCGATCCTGCCTTCTGTTGCCTCACAGCTGAGCAGAGCCTCCCTTCACCTCTCCCTTCACCTCTTGATCTGTTGAGAGGGGGAGGGCCCAACCATGCAAATGCGACCCCCCTGTTTTTTGACTCCTCACTGACTTCTTTAGGTGCCTCTGCCTGAGGATGTCAGGGGGATGGGCAGGGTGGGGGCAATTTCAGGGCAGGGGTGGGGATGTCACAGATGTGAGCCCTAGGCCAAGGGCACAGACAGTGGCAGGTGGCACTTCTCAGCTCTGGTCTACCGTGACCCCTCAGAAACAGGCCTTGAGTGCCCCTTAGTGTCCAGACACAGACATGCCATTGTATGAGGTGAGCACAGCCCATCAGAGACCACTTCTGTCTCCAACTGCTCTAGCCACTCTCCCCTGCCTCAGGGTTAGACCAGGTGTCCCCACATGTGGCCCCCTATCACCTCAGGGCAGACTCCCTGTTCTACTCAAACTCCTGGGCGTGAGCCTGTCCATGGCTCCCCTGACTCTTAATGGGTCAGGCCTGAAGAGTTGTCTCTATACACATTCCTCTAACAGTAAAGGTGTATCAAAGGGGAAGGAGTTATTGGATATGACAGTGGAGGCAGGGCTCCAGGCGACCATGCCAATGCAGGAAGCAGCAGAGAGCAGAGGGCAGCTCCCATGGGGGCCTTTGGCAGATGGGACCTGACCCTGATGAGATTGTTCTTTACATGTGCATCCTACCCTGATATTTGTCTTGATTCACACTCTATCCTGGCATCTATGTCAATGTGCTCATTGTCAGACGTCTGAGTGATTCCAGTTTTCTCTCCCAAAGTGCATTGGGAAGTATCAGTGAGATCCTAAGGATCCCATTTGGGGCATCTGCTCTAGGATTCATGTATATTCTTTCTGAATTCCTTCCCAAATCCATGGTAGCTCAGTTCTGGAGAGCTTCAAAGGACTGTTTTCAGCCTATGTCTTCCATGGTGGTCAAGAGGAACTTGAATGACTTTCTGGTCTTTTTATTCTATGGCATCAATCTATGTGTCTCTTGAGACCAATACCATATTGGTTTTCATGACTACAGCTTTGTAATATAATTTCAAAGTGTGAAGAATGGTGTCTCGAGGTTTGTTCCTTCTCAAGATTGCTTTGGCAATTTGGGGTCTTTTCTGGTTCTATACAAAATTCATGGTTTTTTTTTTTAATTTCTGTGCAAAACTTCATTGGAATTCTTATGAGGATTGCATTGAATTTATAGAGTGCTTTGGAGTAGCGTGGACATTTTAGCATTATATTTAATGTAGAGATCCCTGGATTTAGGAATTACCTGGAGGCTGTGTGTGAGGTGTAAGGGTTTGTCTAAGATGACCTCCATCTCTGTGCTTAAAAATGTGGATGGATTATGATGATTCAAACAAAAGAAGAGATACTAGTTTTGGCAATAAGGTAAAGAATGTGGATATGTGCATTTTTCCTTTTTTTCACTGATGTATTCTTTAAAAATCAAAAACCTTTCCTGAGCAACAGCTAACCGGTAAGCTGCAGACACTCAGTGCTGCAAGGACAAACAAGACTGTCAAGGTCGTGGAGCATGTTGGGTTCATGTGACTCACTATGACAGACAAGGAGGAGATGTTTCATGGGAGGTATTCAATGGGAAGCATTGAATATTTATAGGACTGGAACACACGGTTCTATGTTAACCGAGAGTTGATGACTAGAAGTGTGTGTGTGTGTATAACTATATCTTATATTTTATTTATTCGTAGTTTGTGTTTCATATATATATATATATATATATATATATATATACATATGGTAAAAATCCCAGGAGATATATCCTAGATGTATTGTCATGAACAGTGCAGAGAGGGATTAGATAAACCACTGGGGAAAATAATTGTGTGAATATTTACAGGAGGAGTAGAAACTTGTGTGACACAGAGAAGGACTGGAGAGGGATCTGGTGTGAGTAATTATAATACATTGCACACTGAAAAAGGAGGGCTTAGAGCACCAGGAACTTCTGGGTCATGGGACTGAGCTCTGTCGGGTAGTAAGGTCTGTCTGGAAAATACCTGTTCGGGTATTTTCCTGCTGGCCTGCCTCACAGCCCGTCCTCTCAGTGCCAGTGTGAACAGGCTACCGCTGACCCCGGTCCTGGTCACCCAGCTGCTCTGACAACACACAGCATCCCTAGAGGACACTCTGACCTTTGCAGATGGATATTTGAGCTTTCAGTGCCCAAGGAAAGAGCATGATTGCATCCTCTCCTGGGTGCTTGGGATGGAGACATTAATTTTCTTCAGGTCCCTAACAGCGTCCAGGCTGCTCACCACAGGGCTTAATTTACAGTGTTTACGTTCCTGGACATATTAGTGTTCCCTGACATTGGGTTTGCTTGCTGCAGCGTCCTGGTATCACTACCAGTCTCCAATCTAAATTTGTTTTAATGTTTATTTTTTTTGAGACATAGAGAGACAGAAAGACAGAGAGAGAGAGAGAGAGCAGGGAGTTACAGTGAGAGAGCGGGAGACACAGAATCAGAAGCAGGCTCCAGGCTCTGATTCCGTGGCACAGAGCCCAAGGCAGAGCTCGGCTCATGAACCACGATATCATGACCTAAGCCAAATTCCTAAGCTTAACCGACTGAGCCACCCAGGCACCCCTACCAGTCTCTAATCGAAACCAATTTCAAGGCCTCATATTCCCAGGTTCACTCCCGGTTCATATGTGATAAAAAGTCCATGGTGGTTATTCAAAGTCCTTGAACTTTGAATACTTTTTGCTGTTGTTGCTGTATTATGAGGATCTCCTGTTATATCCCATCACCTCCATGGTATAGGCTCTGGGGCCTTTGAAGTCTCTGTTTGTCAAAAGACTACCGGCTCTCCGCAAACGAGTACCCAGGGTACTCACTTCCCAATCTGGGTTTTGACCAGGCCTTTATACTTAGTCTGGAATTTAATTTTCTTCTCTGGTATACTCATGACCCATTTGCCTCTCTATTAGTCCAGTTTTGTAATTGTTCTCGGATGAACATTGATAGAAACCCTTATACCGTGCAAGGGACCTCTATTTTCTTAGAAATTCTTTCTCTGCTTATCCATTAAGGGGCATTGAGGAAAGGGAATCCCACTCACATTCAACACTATTATCTTTATTTGGTAAATGTTCCATGGGTTAACAGTGAAAAGACAACAAAAGGTCTAGATTTTTCCGGTAATACCAGGGTTCTCTGGACAAGGTAGGATGGGTTCATAGGCCTTTTTCTCTAAAATGGTGAAATTCTTTCAGCATGATTCCAGACCAAGTCAGAGGAAAAACAAAGACAGAGAAAGCCTAGAACACATGCAGTTACACTCTACTGGTCTCACCCTGGTAATTACATCTGCAACAGTCTCATTTCCAAATAGGGTCTCATCCAGAAATATGGGAGTTTTTAGAACTCTTAATCACATGAATTGTTGGAGACACAGTTCAACTCATAATTAATATCCACAGTTTATTCAGATTTTGTTAGTTTTTACCTAATGTCCTTTTTCTGTTGTAAGAACCAGTTTAGGATTCTTTGCGACATTGAGTTGTGAATTGTCCTTAAGCTTCTCTTACTGTGACACTTCTTCAGACTGTCCCTCTTGTTGGTGCCTTTGTCCATACTTACTGAGTGGGGGTTAGGCCTGATGTCATTCAAGCCAAGGGTTTACACCTGTTCCATGAAATCTCTGCACGGGAATGTGTCTCATCTGATTCCATATATTTATACCATCAGTTAACAATATGGACGACAGACATATGTGTAGACACTGAGTTACAACCCAATCCTTTTATGTTCCTGTGGTTGAAATCTTTCTAGTTTTGCCTCATGGGGGCCCTTTACGTTGGCTCGTGAGCTCCTAGACACACCCTGTCCTTTTGTGTGTGCGCACACTGGTATGTGTGGTGGTTGTGTGCTGATGTGCTTGCGTTTGTTTGGGAGACAATGCCAGACAATGACAGAGTGTAATTTAAGTGCCATTAGTATCATATAGAATAATTCTGTGGCTCAGAGTGTTTTCCTCTGTTCACATGATTAATTCTTTTTCAGTGTTTAGCACCCCCGCGACCTACAGATTTTTGCAGAGTTTTGCTGCTTCCAATGTTGGATATAATTATCAAATTATTTATAAAAGTGGCACCTCCTTGGTGACCTCTTAGTTGGTTCCTGGTTTGGGTGATTATTTTAAACCTAGAATAAATATCCATGTGCCATGTTTAGGGTGCTTTCAGGCTTTAGTGATTAGGAATCAGTTGTTATAAACATTGATGTGCAGGGTTTTTCCTATGGACAAAATTTATGAAACTTGTCGTCATAATTTTATAATTTTAAATTGGCATTTTTTCACAAATAATAGATAAGAAGAAGAGACTAGCCACTGCCATGGAGATAATAGTACCAGATGCAAATAAGGCTGACTTATTCTTCAGGCACCACATGGGTAGAGTTCAGAGAAAAAATAAAAATGCTTTATTTATTTTTATATCAGAAGGAAAAATTGATATGATCTGGCCTAGAAGTAAAATACCTCAGCTGATAAAACAAGAGGTTTGTCTTCCATCAAGACTCTGTGTCGGAAGGGTTTTCTGAGAGTGACTTTGAGGACAGAAAGGACAGGAGGAACCTCACTCACGGAGGTGCCCTTGCATGGACCTACGTCCAAGTCATTAGCCACAGAATGAGCAGAATCACATGCTAAGCTGAGAAGGCAACTGCTGATGTGTTTCCCTCTTTGCAGATGAGTAACTAGGTTTTTGTCTCACTTCCCCACAGGCCTGGACCACTGTGTAAGCACTGCCACTGCTGTACCATGATAAGCAGTAATAATCAGCCTCGTCCTCGGCCTGGAGCCCAGTGATGGTCAGAGTGCCTGTGCTGCCAGACTTGGAGCCAGAGAATCGATCAGGGACCCCTGAGGGTCGGTTGCTATCATCATAGATGATGGTTTTGGGAGCCATTCCTGGGATTTGTTGGTACCAGCCCACGTAACTACCAACTCCAGTGCAGGAGATAGTGACCCTCTGGCCCAGGACCCCAGACACTGAGGATGGTTGATTCGGCCCCGACTGAGCCCAAATCCCTGGAAAGAGAAACAACAGAGAGGATATTCCTGGGGTCTAGAGACAAGAGGAGGAATCAGGCCCACACTTGTGCTTCCAGGACCCCTTCCCGTGTCCCCACATCAAGTTACCTGTGCAGTGAGCGAGGAGGGTGAGGAGGAGAGTGGACCAGGCCATGGCGGAGGTCAGCACCGATCCTGCCTTCTGTTGCCTCACAGCTGAGCAGAGTCTCCCTTCACCTCTCCCTTCACCTCTTGATCTGTTGAGAGGGGGAGGGCCCAACCATGCAAATGCGACCCCCCTGTTTTTTGACTCCTCACGGACTTCTTTAGGTGCCTCTGCCTGAGGATGTCAGGGGAATGGGCAGGGTGGGGGCAATTTCAGGGCAGGCGTGGGGAGGTCACAGATGTGAGGCCTGAGCAGAGGGCACAGGCAGTGGCAGGTGGCAGTTCTCATCTCTGATCTACCGTGACCCCTCAGAAACAGGCCTTGAGTGCCCCTTAGTGTCCAGACACAGTCATGCCATTGTATGACATGAGCAGAGCCCATCAGAGACCACTTCTGCCTCCACACTGCTCTAGCCACTCTCCTCTACCTAAGTGTTAGACCAGGTGTCCCCACATGTGGCCCCCCATCACCTCAGGGCAGACTCTCTGTTCTACTCAGACTCCTGGGCGTGAGCCTGTCCATGGCTCCCTTGACTGTTCACGGGTCAGGCCAGAGGAGTTATCTCTACATACATTCCTCTAACAGTAAATGTGTACCAATAGGGGAAGGAGTTAACTGAATATGACAGCGGAGCCAGGGCTCCAGGCGCCCATGCCAATGCAGGAAACAGCAGAGAGCAGAGGGCAGCTCCCATGGGGAACTTTGGCAGATGGGACCTGACCCTGATGAGATTATTCTTTACATGTGCTTCTTACCCAGATGGAGTGTGTTGATTCACACTCTAACCCGGCATTTATGTCAATGAGCTCATTGTCAGACGTCTGAGTCATTCCAGTTTTCTCTCCCAAAGTGCATCAGGAAATAGCAGTGAGATCCTAAGGATCCCATTTGGGGCATCTGCTCTAGGATTCATGTATATTCTTTCTGAAATCCTTCCCAAATCCATGGTAGCTCTGTTCCAGAGACCTTGCAAAGGACCGTTTTCAGCCTATGTCTTCCCTGGTGGTCAAGAGGAACTTGAATGACTTTCTGGTCTTTTTATCTATGGCATGAATCTATGTGTCTCTCGAGAACAATACCACATTGGTTTCCATGACTACAGCTTTGTAATATAATTTCAAAGTGTGAAGAATGGTGTCTCGAGGTTTGTTCCTTCTCAAGATTGCTTTGGCAATTTGGGGTCTTTTCTGGTTCTATACAAAATTTGTTTTTTTTTTAATATCTGTGCAAAACGTCATTGGATTTTTTATGGGGATTGCATTGAATTTATAGAGTGCTTTGGGTAGTGTGCACATTTTAGCATTATATTTATTGTGGAGATCCCTGGATTTAGGAATTACATGGAGGCTGTGTGTGAGGTGTAAGGGTTTGTCTAAGATGACCTCCATCTCTGTGCTTAAAAATGTGGATGGATTATGATGATTCAAATGAAAGAAGAGTTACTAGTTTTGGCAATAAGGTAAAGAATGTGGATATGTGTATTTTTTCTTTTCTTTTTTTTTTCAACGTTTTTTTTATTTTTACTTTTGGGACAGAGAGAGACAGAGCATGAACGGGGGAGGGGCAGAGAGAGAGGGAGACACAGAATCGGAAACAGGCTCCAGGCTCCGAGCTATCAGCCCAGAGCCTGACGCGGGGCTCGAACTCATGGACAGCAAGATCGTGACCTGGCTGAAGTTGGACGCTTAACCGACTGCGCCACCCAGGCGCCCCTATTTTTTCTTTTTTAATTCACTGATGTATTCTTTTTAGTTCAAAAACCTTTCCTGGGCACCAGCTAAGTGCCGGTAACTGCAGACACTCAGTGTTGAAAGGACAAACAAAACTGTCAAGGTCGTGGAGCCTGTTGGGTTTTCATGTGACTCACTATGACGGACAAGGAGGAGATGTTTCATGGGAGGTATTCAATGAGAAGCATTAAATATTTATAGGACTAGAGCACAGGGTTCTATGTTAATCGAGAGTCGATAACTAGAAGTTGTGTGTGTGTGTATAACAATATCTCATGTTTTATTTATACGTAGTTTGTGTTTCATATATATATGTATATATATACACATATATATATGATATGAATCCCAGAAGATATATCCTAGATGTATTGTCATCAACAGTGCAGAGATGGATTGGATAAATACTGGGGAAAACAATTGTGTGAATATTTACAGAAGGAGTAGAACCTTGTGTGACACACAGAAGGACTAGAGAAGGATCTGATGTAATTATAATACATTGCACACTGAGAAAGGAGGGCTTAGAGCACCAGGAACTTCTGAGTCATGGGATGAGCTCTGTCCTTACAATTCCCAAGCTTCTGTGTTTTCCCAAATATGCAGTCCCGTCTGGAAGGGAAACCCATCTGGTGCCGGGGACCGAGTCACCTCCAATGTCTCCCTCACCACTGGGGCTTCCTGGCTGCATCCTGGGATGACTGTGTTGCTGACTATCGCCTATGGGTGCTCTTGGGAAAAGGCAACGTGAGAGGCACATGTCCCTTGTTTCTAATTACAGTGTGCCCTTGAAGAATCTCATGTGCATTCTTGTTAACGGACCCTGCCCCATCAAGTGTGAGGATGGGGGCAGGTGCAGAGGATTATGGGGACTGGCTTGCCTGGGTGGGAAGTGTCCTGACATGACAAAGAGATGGGATGTCTCCTCAGGCCTTCCTGATACAGCCTGTGGAGTGGTGAACCTGCCCTCTGAACTTCTTATCCCTCAGTGCAGGACACAACTTCCCTGAGGGGTCACTCACCTGACGTCCCAACAACACAACTACCTAAGTGGTGGTGGGGGCACCGAGTGATGCATGCTGAGGAAGCCACAGCTCTGAAGTAAGGACTGAGGTGGTGAGGTGCCTGACACACAGGAGGTCGCACTTGGGGGATCAGAAGCCCCCGACCCTGTATAGGGATGGGTGGGGTGCCAGGCAGGCTCAAGTCCAGAGGGTCCCTCTCTGTGCTCAACTCCAGTTCCTTCTCCCAGTCCTAAGTGAGTCTGAACTCTGAGACATCAGGGGGCACTGGAGGTCTGTCCCTCTCCATTGGGGGAGGTGCAGGGATGGCTGAGGGGTGTCTCAGCTGGGCACACAGTCCTGGAACCCTGCCTTGTACCCTCTGCTCTATGCTCACCGGGGCCCACATTTGGCTCCCCAGCCCCCCCCCCCCTCAGCTGTCACCATATTTAGTGACTAGGTTTAGGGACCCAGGAGGGGAGTGATTTGCATGAAGGAATCCTCTCTGCTCTCCAAAGTGGGGAGGGGATGAGAGAGGCTTTGTGCAGTTCTCTCACTGGTGGGCTCAGTCAGGGGCACAGCCTGGGCTGTCTCCACCTTGACCTGGACCCCTCTCCTCCTCTCCCCCCTTGGTCTCCGCTTAGGTGACTGGCTGTGGAAAGCAAGGAGAGTGATTATGGGCTGGGGTGTGCTGGGCTCCTTCTTCCCCTCTTTTGAAGAACAAGCTGGAGGCATTCCCTCAGGGCCTGCCTGTCCGTGTCTCCACTGCTCTGTTGCAGGGTCCTGGGCACAGTGTGCCCCGACACAGGAGGCCTCCCTGTCAGGGTTTCAGGGGCAGAAGGTGACCCTCACCTGGACGGGAATTAGCAACAGTGTTGGAGCAAATTATGTGGGCTGCTTCCAAGAGATTTCTCTCAGCATTACCACAACTGTGGTGCTCAGAAGAAATGGGCCCTCGGGGATCTCAGCTCGGTTCTCTGGCTCCCACTCTGGGAACAAGGCCTCTAGGACTTTCTCAGCCTGCAGCCTGAGGATGATCCTTATTGTTAGTGCTCAACTTCGGGCAGAAGCATCAGTTCTGACTTACTGCTGCAGGCCCATGGGGACCTGAGACAGAAAGCTGTCTCTGTCACCCCCAGGACTGCCGGTGAGAAACAGACAGGGAGGCCTTGGAGACCCTGGAGGGTCTGAGGGTCTGACTCTGAGCACAGAGGAAATTTAAACGGTCAGTGACAGTAGTTGCCTCTCATGTTGTTTTTTCTTCCTCTCCTTCCTCTCCTGTCTCTCTTTCTTTCTAACTTTCTTTCTTTTTCTTTCTTTCTTTGTTTCTTTGTTTCTTTCTTTCTTTCTTTCTTTCTTTCCTACTTCTTTCCTTTGTTTTCTTTTCTTTCTCTCTCTTTCTCTCCCTATCTCTCTCCCTTGCCTCTTTCCTTCCTTCCTCCCTTCCTTTCTTCCTTGGATAAAGAGCTTTATTTGTATTAAATGAGAGCTGGAGAAAGCGAAGGGCCTGAGACGCCAGTGAGATTAGGTTCCAAAAGGGCAGGCAGAGCTTATCAACCCAATGGACTCCATTTCCCAGCAGCCTTCCAGTTAGTAGGGTCAGTAAAGTCGTGCTGGGAAATGTATTTGCCAGTAAATGACCAACGTTTGCCCACCATCACTACAATGGTAGAGTTTCTCTTTTCCATAATTAAAACTCCATATCTCTTCCCACAACACCACGAAGATTGCAAAACAGGTTAAAAAATCACATTTGACACCTCTTATACTCGTCTTCAGTAGTTAGCTGCGAAGACTCATCATCTGCCAAAAAGAGTTCTACTAAACTCATCAGCTGAAATGTCCATCCAAGTAGTGAGAAGACAGTCTTTACTAACCCATGGTCATTCTTATCCAATTCCCCCGGCCAGCCATGGCTGAACAGCAGAGTAAGGCTCAGAGAGGGGTGAAGGAGGAGGGGGATGGGGCTAATTTTCCCCAGTACAAAGATGGCATCTGATTCTTGGTCGGAGAGCAGAACCAGAAAGGCTTGAGGGAAGGGTCCAGGCCTTGTACTCAGTCAGAAACAGTGCTGTAGAAGAGAAGGAGGCGGAGGAGGAGGAAGAGGAGGAGGTGAAGGAAAAGGAGGAGGAGGAGGAGGAGGAGGAGGAGGAGGAATGCTTGCCATGCTTGTGGTTTTGTATATCTGTAAGAACTTTCTTCATTTTCTTCCACATCTTCTTTGCATCGGCATTCCTGGTCTTACCATGCCAGGTGCCAAGGGATTCACAGGAGGGATGGCAGGAGCAGGTGGTGGGTAGGGAGCAGGTAGGGACCTAGGGGTTGGCCTCCCGGATACCCTGGTTATGGTGCAGGATGGGGGTGCACTGGGGAGAAGGCTGATTCCCCCGGGGAGCTGCTGTAGGAGATGGAGAGGGGCCTGGAGGGCAGGCAGGGTGGTCAGGTGGTGGATGGCAGGATGGGCACCTTCAGGGTACCTGACGCACCAGCAGTCAGGCCATTGCCCCCTCTCTGCACTCAGCCCTTGTAACCACCAAGTCCTTCGCTTTACGTGACACTTAACTAACCACATCTTTCTGTCCTTTCATTGTTTCAAGATATACTTTTCTCTACCATTCTTTTCTTTTATTGTAGTTTAAAACTTTTTGAAGTCTATTCACCTTAGAGAGACAGAGAAAGACAGAGTGTGAGCAAGGGGGGGCAGAGAGAGAGGGAGACACAGAATCTGAAACAGGTGCAGGCTCCGAGCTGTCAGCATAGAGCCCATCGCAGAGCCTGAACTCATGAACTAGGAGATCATGACCTGTGCCGAAGTCAGACACCTAACTGACTGAGCCATTCAGGCACCCCATTTACCATTCTTTTAAATTCATCCCATATGTATTTTTATTTTAAGAGTGGCCCTTTTGATCCGTTATGTCAATCCATGTCTGTAACTGGAACAATTGGTGCATTTAAATGTAATATAATTTAATATCCTTGTGTAATATATTTAATTTAATATCATTTTTGTTATCTTATTTTGTTCTCTTCGTAAATCCAGATTTAGATTTAAAGAAGTTAAATTCCTTTCTCACTCTTTTCTTGCCTCCTGTTTCACATATTGACTATTTCACATGTTGACTGTTGTGCAGTTTTTACATTTAGTAGCATGGATGAGGAGTAGCCTGACCTGGAACAAGAGAACTAGGAGGAGACGCTGAGGACTGGGTGTCACCGGAAACCCAACTGGGGCCTCCACCCGGGAGCTGTTAGTGCCGGCCCATGTTTTTCACGCCAAAGTTTGTTACACTTTCCCAAGCAGAAAGAAGTGACTGCCACAACCAGACTAGGCAGCCTTCTGAGTCCTCAGGACCATGAAGCCTGGACGTGAGGCTCGTCTCTGCTGTCAAAGAGCCTGTTCAGAGAAGGAGCAGGTGTCCCGGGTGGCACACTGAGTCGCTGGGGTTTGCCACGTCTTCTCCCCCGTTCCGGTCTCAGAAGGATCTGCATGGCACCCGTGCTTGTACCTGCCCACATGCCTTCTCAAAGGAAACCTAAAAAGAAGCAGTGATAAAGTGCTTGCGCAACCTGTCTACTTATTGCTAAAGTTTTGAGCCAGGGTCTTTAGGAAAGAAAATATTTCACCATTTATTTAAATTACCTTTTATGTTATTACCTGAATTCAGTGATTGTTTTCTTACAGAGCCATTTGAAATGTATACATCTTTATCCTAGGATCAAAAACAGTGAACACTCTGAATTCTTTTTAAAGTCTCTAAGAAAACAAAGCATTTGCTTTTATTAATGCTCTCCACCTCTCCTGGGCCTGCCTCCGTTTCACATCAGCACCTTGTGCCTGGGAGTGTGTGTTGGCCTGAGCTGACCAGGTGCAGACGTCAGAATGGACAGGGGCCTGAGCTCTAGTTTTATGAGATGGGAACCACCTGGCCTGTGTCTCCTCCGCAGATGCCGGAGCTCACAGACCATGTTCCAACCTAAATTACAAAGAGGATGGAGGGAAGACGATGCATATGGTGGGGACCTGGTTGTTCAAAGTTCTATCATCTGCCTCTCTGATCTGGACCCCAAACTTCCAAGCTACGTGGTTAGTCAGGGACTGAGTTCAATTCCCACAAGACACGCACTGTGTTAACCAAATCAATCGCACAATCCCTTCCCTTGTCGCCCAATAGCGTCAGGGCTGATGGAGGGGTGATGTGATCGAGTCACGGGAAATCTGAGGCTGCTGATCGTTGGGAGACAGAGAACAAGTCTGTGTCATGCAGAAGGTGTGTCGTGTGGGTGTGACCGGAGCCTGCAGAGACATTCGGTCCTCATGTGAGAAGTCAGGGTGAGGCACAATGTATTGCTGTGTGTTCCCTTTCTTCCCCAGACAGTGTCAGCTCCCTGAGCCTGGGGACCCTCCCTGTCACTTCTGCACTGCGACCTGAGCTCCTAAACCAACATAGGTCATGTAGTGAGGGTTCAGTAAATGCCATTCATGCATATCATGTGGACAATGACTATCCTGAGTCGGACAGCTGTACTGTGTGTCCGGGTCTGTCCTGACACCTTGATATGAACTCATCTGTGCCCCTCAACACCCTGTATGAAAACCCGAACCCACAATGTGACTGAGAAAAGGCATTAAAAGATGTAATCGTGGTAATGAGGTTATAAGAGTGCTTCGCCCATAAACAGGCCTGGCGTCTTTACAGAAGAGGTAGAGGCAGCATGGGTGACTACACATGGGAATGCCACGTGAGGACCCAGGATGAATGTAACCACTTGCAAGTCAAGGAGAGTGACCTCAGGGGAAATCAATCCTGCCACCCCCTTGAACGTGGACATTTAGGCTCCAAACTGAGAGAAATTCACTATCTTTGGTGTAGGCATCCAGTGTGTGGTATCGTCATATGGTAGGCCTAGCAGACAGGCACAACCCTCAGGGACACTGGTCCCCAGGACAACCTGCCCCAGCATCCAGGAATTTCTGATCAACTTGTATGAAACAGAAAATGTGTGCATGTAAGGACAGGCTTTGGGGACAGAATTGACAGGAAAAGGACAGATACTAGAGGCGGTTCATTGGGTTTGGTTTCAGGGTCAGTTTTAGGCTAAACAAAGAGGGAAACAACAGTTTTGACAGAAAGTGGGGCTGAAGAAGGAAAGCTCTTCACTGTGGGCACAGCAGGTTTTTGTCTCACTTCCCCACAGGCCTGGAGCTCTGTGTGAGCACTGAGACTATCGTCCCACAATGCACAATAATAATCACCCTCGTCGTCAGCCTGCAGCCCAGTGATGGTCAGGGAGCCCGAGCTGCCAGACTTGGAGCCAGAGAATCGATCGGGGACCCCGGAGGGTCGTTTGTTATTCTCATAAATCAGGAGACTGGGGGCCGTTCCTGGGACTTGTTGGTACCAGCTCACATAATTACCCCCGATGTTGGATCTGCTTCCAGTGCAGGAGATGGTGACCCTCTGACCCAGGGACCCCGACACTGAGGGCGGCTGAGTCAACACTGACTGGGCCCAGGAACCTGGAAGGGGTAGAAACACAGAGAGGGTGTTGCTGGGTCTGGATACAAGGGAGTGGAAGCAGGACCCACATGTCCTCCTAGAGCCCTTTCCTGTGTGCCCTCATCCAGTCACCTGTGCAGTGAGCAAGGAGAGTGAGAAGGAAAGGAGACCAGGCCATGGTGGTGGTCATCACCGATTCTGTCTTCTGTGCCTCACAGCTGAGCAGAGCCTCCCCTAACCTCTCCCTTCCCCTCTTCATCTTCTGAGGGAGGGAGGGCCCCCTCCATGCAAATGAGACCCCAGCTCTCTGACCCCTCCCTGGGCCTGTGTCAGTTCCCTCTGCCTGAGGATGTCAGGGGGCTGGTCGAGGGGGGGCTGTTTCAGGCCAAAGGGTGAGGAGGACACAGTTGTGAGCCGTGTGCAGGGGGCACTGACAGTACAGGGGACAGGTTTCAGTTGTCATCAGCCCTGAACCCACAGCAATGGGTCCTGTGAACCCCCTGGTGTTCGGACTCAGAGCCGCCATTGTTTGAACTGGTAGGCAAGTCCACCAAAGACAACTCCTGTGTCCCCATTGCACTGTCCACTGCACTCTGACAAGGGTCAGTCCAGGTGTCCCTCTAGGGAATCTCCCATAACCTAAGCCAGACTGGATGCTCTACTCAGACTCCTCAGGGAGAGTCAGTCCGTGGCCGCCTGTATGGGTCATGGGTCAGGAATGAGGTGGTGTCTCTACCAAAAGTCCACTTAGATCAAGATCATGCCCAGTGCAGTAATGAGTACCACCAGACATGTGGACCCTTCTGTGTAGGATTCTGTGTCCTTTCCTGTTACATGATTTCTCCCGGGTTTCCAGAGCTCACCTTCCTCAAGGTTCCCACAGCACTGAGAAGAGGGGGAGAGCTTCTGTTCAGGCTGTGAGTAGAAACAGTTGTGTGTATTCCTCGGGGCGTTACACAAAAAAATCTTTGTCATCTGTCACTATGTCTGCTTGTTGAAAACAATAGCTCTCCTCATACTATGTGCAGTGATTCCTTCCAGGTACTGCTCTTCCAGCAAAGAGACCCAAGTCTGCAGGAGCCTTGAGTGTGACACTGACCTCAGAGCCCAAAGACAAACTTGCAGGCTGTTCTGGGAGGGAAGGAGCGACAGCAGCAGGTGCTCTGACGAGGATCCGGTGACACAGTTTATGTGTTAGTCAGCACTTAGCCCAGTGTGCCCTTTGAATGGGTGTGTGCTCCTTTATACAAAATTTCTCTCAGCAATATTAATTTCAGTCAATGACATCTTTATTATGAAAATGCAGATACAATCACTAGTATAGTTTTCATACAATGGTATTTATTGCAGAGCAAAGATGGATAGAAATTGTAGGTAAAAACATGGATGGAAAAACAATGCAAAAAGGATGCCTGCTATAAACTTTTTGCAAAGTCATGTTTTCTTTGCCACCAGCTTACTATGGTGGCATTGTTCTATAAGTAGGTGAGTCTGGCATGATGTCCAATGAAAGCCCAGGGGGAGTCTGTTCCTGTGAACCGCAGCCATCTCAGTGACTCAATTACTAAGCACACACAGAGCTTCTAGGAGCGAGCGATTTGGTGTCAGACTTGTCTCTGGGGTGAGCACAGCTCTACCTGCGTTCTTTGTGTCCAGCATATGCAGGAGAGAGCAATAGTTCATCCAGCCACCATGACTAGAGTAGGGAATTTCTATTCACCAAGGCTACACGAATCTTCGGTCAAAGATCCCACATGTGAGTGGTGGAGAGGTGGAGATGAGGGGGACTATGTCCCTGAGGTCACAGGCATTGTGGCCCCAGTTTGAGACAGAAGAATTTTCATCAGAACTCCAACCTGGCTGGAGGTGTCGCTGGGGGGACTGAGGGAGTAACAGTCCAGCATTAAGAGCACAGGGAGGGTGTGATACATTCCCCTGGGCTTTGAGCTGTGTGGGAGCAACACTGAAGATGCTATTCCAGAACCAATGTACTGATCAGCCTCAAGTGCTGACTGGAGCCCAAGGGGGTCAGAGGCTAAGCTGCCCACAGCGATAGAGACTCACCCTGGGATTCCTGAGCATCAACCTGTCTTAGGAGAGAAGGTGATCAGGGCAAGTCCTGGCTGCTCAGTGACAGGACACTGGTCACACTGGATGTCGCTGGAGTTTCCTGATGATGAGAATGCTTCCTCCTGGGCTTGTGACCCTGAGGTTGGCTGGATGAGCACAGGTTGACCATGAGTTTTGGAGAGAAAGAGAAGCCAGGAAGCTACAAAATCCAGAACTCCATATACTCAGATAGAGGAGAGATCCGTGTGTGTGTGTGTGTGTGTGTGTGTGTGTGTATGTGAGAGACACAGAGGGAGAGAAAGAGAGAGAGAATGGAAAACCTTTCCTTCAGAGGCCACACATGAAGACAAGTGTATCCCTGTCCCCTTATGTCCTCTCTTCATTTGCTGAGTGTTGTGTTGTTCCCCTTGCAAACCCATCCCTGGGGCTGGCTCTCTGTATGACCGTCCAGCGTTCTGGAGCTTGGAACTCAAGAAGGCCAATGTCTGGAAGGCCACTTCTCTTGCACGAGTATGAAACTTACACAAAGGGGAGGAATATGGTCTGAATTAGTTCTATAGGAATTTCACTGAATCAGAATGTTAGGCCTTGTGGATGGGCCTTCTATCCATTCTCCTTCCTGTAGACACATTTCCCATAGCTGTGGGGTCTTCAGGTCTTCAGAAGCACAAGATAGGGGCTGATCACACAGCCCCTTCTTCATGCCCTTCACATCACAGCCCTCCCCCACTGTGCCTCTCGTATCCCCTGATACCTCCATTGGGTGACCGTCAGATAGTGTCTACTGTTATTTTGCAAAAGGGTTAATGCTTGACACTGCATTGCTTGGTGCAAAAGTGTGTGGCTGAGTGAGTGTCCTGCTGGTCTTAGAAACCAATATTCTCAAGACCAAGAAAAGCTGTCATGTATTGAAATATGCAGCCAATCCTTCCTTCATTCACCATGGCAAAAGTTACCCTGTGTGCAGCCTCGGTCATTCTGAAGGCGGAAGTAATTGCATGAATTGCTTCTCTGTGCAAATACTCAAAGGCTGGGTGAACATTCATTTCACGGAAATACGGTAATCATGTGGTCGTATTACAGAGATTGATGAGGTTGGTGGGGCATGAAAACTACCATCAGAGACGAGAGCAGGAATCACATGAGGAAGTGATTTCCTGCTGGTCCATTTCTGCATCGTCTCTGTAGAGATGGACCCTGGAGAGTGGAAACTCTTGCAAGATTATAGTTTTCTCTGAAATCCTAACATAGAGATGGAGTTCGGGCCTGAAGAGCCATAGAGAGAGGCGGAAGGCCTGAGGGAAGCAGGAGAAGAGGGGAGACGAGCAGAGTGTGTGTGGGGGAGGGTGCAGTGAGGAGAGTCTGAAGTCTTTGGGACTCAGTTTTAGTCAGATGGGTGAGAGAGGAAATTGTTTCTGATCAAGGTGCTTATTAACATGTCAGATATGGTTGTGTCATCAGTAACACAAGAGACACAGTTTACGGCTTGAGATTTGTGGATGAATGTGAGTACTTCTGTCACCATTTTCAGTCCAGACAACAGTACTGTATGATCTCAGAAACTACACACCTGTCTCTACATCCTAGATGCTGACACCGAATTGCTGAAATTCTTGTCATTTTCTAACTGAAAAGAACACTAGAAACATCCTAGTTCTAATGATGTGACTCTGGGTGGGCTCCCTGAAGCCTCCTGGATGGGGCTGGTCCCCAGAAAGACCAAGGCTTGGTCAGAGGCTGGGAATCTTCACCCCTCATACTTGACAGACAGGAAAAAGGCTGACAGCGTAGTTAATGTCTGATCATGTCTCCCCGAATCCTCAATAAAATCACAAAGTACAGTGTTTGAAGATCTTCTGGTTTGGCGAACACATCCACTCCCAGAAGAGATGCACCTCAACTCCCCAGGGACTGATGCTCTGGTGCTCGAGACGCTCCCAGACTTGACACTAGGTGGCTCTTCATTACTTGTTCCCCTGTCCCCTTCACCATATCTTTAATGAACTGACTAAAGGAGTCAGTGTTTCCCTGAGATCTGTGAGCCCCTCAGGCGAATAAATGGAACGCATCGAGGGAGTTGCGGGAACCTCCAATTTGTCGCACGTTGGACAGAGGGTACAGGTGAGCTACTAGCTGCTGTTGGCATCAAAATGGGGAGCAGCCTCCTGGTGCTGAGCCCTTCACCTGTGCACATGTCACCGTTTCCTGGCAGATAAACCTCGGTGTGAAATTCAGGTAAATTTGAGGACACTTTCCACATGTCCCAGAGAGTTCCTTGTTGTGGGAAAACACATAAACAGACAAACATATAATCAGTGACCAGGAGTGTATAAAGTGAATTATTCTGAGACTAGTAAAGGAGAGACAACAAGAGAGAGAGAGACTGAGGTTTATGCTGTAAAAGTATTTATTCTCCAGACCCCATAGGCCTGTGCCATCGGGCTCTATTCCCTCACCTGTGTGCGCTCCTGGGACACCTGTGCTGTCTCCGGCAACAGCATGATCTGTGTGTTATTCCTTCTTCCTCAAGGACACGTGACCCCTCAGAGGACTCCCTCCTACAGGAGCGTCCACACAAGTGTCTCAGTACAGGATGCTCAGAGACAAGGCTTTCAGCTCCAAGTGTGTTTGTGTCACTCGCTCCTTGTCTGAGACACTGTAAGGAAAGCTGCTCCCACTGCCAGGATCTGTAGCACAATAGAAGCTTCGTGCTTAGGCTGCTCATCAGAGATGAGCAGAATTCCTGCATTGGCCCAGGCATCTTTGGATTCAGAGAAGCAACTGGGGACCCCGGACCCTGGTGCTTATTTGAGTGTGAAGAGAACGAAAGAAGATACCAGGGAGGGCTCCCTGGCTTCTCTGGAACCTGTCTATGTAGTAGCTGCAAACACGGAATCCACTGTTCATGGCGCAGGTGAGTCCGGCCATTGCTTCTGGAGATGCAGAAGCATCTGGAGATGCAGATGCGGCTGGGTCAGCACAGGCTGGGATAGGGGACATGCGAACACAGACACTCAGGGGGGATGGGGCTAGAAAGGAAAAAGAAAAAGCATCTCTCAGGTCACTGAGGACAGAAAGAGTGATTTGGAGCCCACCCTGTGTCCACAAGGCCTGTCCCTACCTGTGCAGTGCGGGAGGAGCTTAAGGAAGACAGGAGTCCAGGCCATGGTGGCACAGCCTCTGGTCCCCACACTGGGCTGGGCTGCCCCAGGCTCTCATTTCCCCTCCACCCCTGACACAGGAGGGGCTGTCCATGCACATGGGTCCCATTCAGTGACAGTCCAGCCCCTCCCTGAGCCCTGGTGCTGGAGCCCAGCCCACACCACACACTGAGGAGGGTGCAGTTTCCACTAAACCCCGGGAAGAGCTCTGGAACAAGCACATGCTGACATAGCTCAAAGCCTCCAGGTTGGGCTCCTTTGGGTGACTGGTCGTCACTGACCAGCACTGTAGGGTCCACAGGGCTGTTGCAAGCACATCCTATTGAACTCATGTTGAAACATGAAAAATGAATGGAAGCAACTTGTGAGAGATAGCTCCTATTAAGAATACATTGAATGCATACTTTCTCAAAAAGTTACAATTTGGCTATACTAAAAATATACTGAGTGTATAGACCAACTTTAATTGAAAAATGGAAAATGTTTTTCTAGAAGCACTCCATAGAAATGCATAAGATACAGATGTTTTCACAGGGGACAACTAACAAAACTTCAGAATTGAGTAGAATATTTTTTATTTGCTCCTTGTTTTTTCATAATATCAAAAGGTATATAATATTTTTTAGTTCGTTTACAAGGGTTATAAAACTCAAAAGTACACTTTCAAAAAACATTGCACAAAAATGAAAATTACAGACCATTATTATTAAATAGTGATAGAAATACTCTGTATAAAATATTAACAAAGAGACCTCAATACCATATTATAAATTGATACACAATTATTAAGTGTGATTTACTCCAATGATAGTAAGAAAATCTTTACTTACATACCATCTTATTACATTAAGAGATACGATCATATTGCCCCAATTGGTCTCAAAGAGCTTTTGGCCAAATTTCACACCAAATCCTAATAAGAGCCACATAAACACAAAAACAGATCCATTTATAACATGGTAAAACGCACACTCTCACACACTTATGATGTGGTCCTGAGGCCGGCATCCTTGTTCATGGAGTAGCGAGGGGACCAGTTCCACAAGGATCAAGAACTTGCAAAGGGAATCTTCACGTCCATTATTTTGCAACATTATTCCTCACGTGTTAGACAATGTAACTAAAAAGCCAAATCGATGGTTACTACTTTGCATGGATGGGAAAGGAAAGTGGTCACTCTTGAAGTCCCAGATGGATTTCATGGCCTTAGATAGGGCCGTGCTGTGGCAGCAGTGACAGCAGAGATCTTAGTGAGTGATTAGTCTCAGTGTTGGTGACTTACTGGTGACACTTGGTACCAGAGACACGATGGGTGGAACAAACGCAGCAGAGAAGAGGTCTTGTCCCACGTGAGCGGGTGAAGAGCCCTTTGCAAGGTGTGGGGCAGTGACCCCGGATCTGAAGTGATTATTTCCTCCCACTCTGGCTGCATCCTATACGATGTCAAGCTTCACATTGATGGGGCATCTGTCCCACACCCAGGATAGTGCATATTGCAGAGGTTTCCAGTGGGGACCTTGGCTCAAGTGACCAGTTTACTAAGAGACGGGTTGTGAGTCTGGTATTGCTGCCCCTGCTCCTTGATGAACTGAGGAGAGAGCATGTCCTGTGTGACCTCAGGGACTGCTTTCTGTAAAATCTGGCAAAGTCTCCCTGTATAAAGGACTGAAGGAGACACTCCAGGACACAGTGGACACCACACAGGGCTCTGTTCCCTGAGGTTCCATTGAAGGGATTCTGCCCACAAGCTGCCTTATCCTCTGGGCAGGTCCTGAGAGCCCACTTCCTCCTGGGAAATGCGCTCTGTCTATGCCTTGTGTATAAGCCTGCAATTTTCCAGACGCCAGAGGGAAAAAGGAAGAAGTGATCCATGTTGGAAGCAATGTGGTGACGCAGCCAGATGCAGGGGCTCACAGGGCAATGGACACTCCCAGGTGGAGGCAGGTCACATAGCCCTGAGGCTCCAGTGTGCCTACTGCCCCCCAGGCAGCTTAGCTGCTGACCCTCACTCTGCAGGCCCCTGTTCGCTCTGCTCCCCTGCTGCCCTAGGCAACATGTCCTCCACCTGCTGTGATCCCCTCTGCACACCAAGCAGAATGTTCATTTGGACAGCAGTCGTACTGATGTTGTGAGCCATGGGAGCGGAGTACAAAAGGGCCTTTCTGGGTCCCTTATTGGAACCATGACACTCTCACGTTTGGAAAAGTATCTCAGTGGAAGCTTGTGATTTGGTTCAAAATGTCCATCTCTGCCAACAGTATCCCCAGAACTGCTCTGTGTCTCCTGTTCACAGATGCTGCCCGTGGTAAATGTAAGGACAGCGAAGGGGTGTCGCTGGGACACACATATGGGGACACAGCCCGTGTGCATGTGCGGCGTGCAGGGGAGCTGGGACAAAGAGTTCTTTACAGAGCTGCGGTACGTAAAGGGGGAACTTTAGGGTGAGCCAATGGATCCCTAAGAGGAGGAGCCCTGGGTCAGAGGTCAGGGCATGTGTCAAGGCCCGAGAAAGAGGGGTGGCTGCTTGTTGATGACTCTAGTGGACATCCACTGGAGGTCTAAGAGGTAGGCCAACTGACCACCTGAATCCAGCATCTCCAAATGGAATCGAAAGGCAAACCTAGGAAGAGAAATATACCTTCCTTAACCCTGAAATCTGGTTTGACTCGCTGTGCATGTGTGTGAATGTACATATATTCAAGGGCCACAATATATGAATACTTCACGTAAAACATCTGATCCTTGTCTTTCATAGTGAGTCAGGTGATGACCCAACATACTCCATGACCTTGAGAGTTTAGTTTGTCCTTTGTAGCACTAAGTGTCTGCAGCTTACTGCTACGTCCTTGGTGCTCAGGAAATGGCTTTGAATTAAAAAGAATACATCAGTGAATTAAAAAAGGAAACAATGAAAATATCCACATTCTTTACCTTATGGCTAAAACTGGCATTGGGTCTTTCTTTTGGGCCATCATCATCCATTCAAATTGTGAACCACAGACACGGGTGTCATCTTGGACACATCCTTCGACCTCACACACAGCCTCCACGTAATTCCTAAACCCAGCGTTTTCCAAACCAAAAGCCATGTTACAATGTACACAGCGCCCAAAGCAATCTATAGACTCCATGCAATTCCCATGAAAATTCCAGAGACAGTTTTCACAGAAATGGAAAAAATCTCCTGACTTTCATACACAACCAGAAAGACCCCAAATTGCCAAACAATATTGAGAGAGAAGAACAAAGCTGGAGGCACCAGACTTCCTGCTTTTGAGTTATATTACAAAGCTATAGTAATGAAAACCAGTAGGGCATTGGCCTAGAAAGAAACACATGGATTGATGCGACAGAATAAAAAGACCAGTAGAATAAAACAAGACCCCTCTTCCCCAGTGTTCTAGTAGTCACCTCCCTGACTGTGGTCCCGCTCAAGATTCTTCCTGCAAACATTTTTGTTCTGTGCAATGGCCCAGACGTCGGTGCCTGGCCTCAGGCCTGGGAAAGGGTGCCATTGGGTTGGAGGGAGAAAGGTGATGTAAGGGAGTGAGTCAGAGCTGAGCACTCCCGGGGCCCCTGAGGCCCAGGTGAGGGACAGTCACACTACAATGTGGACCCTGTTTGCCTTAGTAGATGAGAGCCATTCGAGTATTTTCCTGCTGGCCTGGCCCAGAGCCCAGTCCTCTCAGGGCAGTCTGAGCAGCCCACCGATGACCCCTGTCCTGGTCACCCAGCTGCTCTGACAACACACAGCATCCCTAGAGGACGCTCTGTCCTTTGCAGATGGATATTTGAGCTTTCAGTGTCCAGGGAAGGATCATGAGTGGATCCTCTCCTGGGTGCTTGGGATGGAGACATTAATTTTCTTCAGGTCACTAACAGAATCCAGGCTGCTCACCATAGGGCTTATTTTACAGTGTTTATGTTCCTGGACATATTAGTGTTCCCTGACATTGGGTTTGCTTGCTGCAGGGCCCTGGCATCACTACCAGTCTCCAATCTAAATTTGTTTTAATGTTTATTTTTTTTGAGACATAGAGAGACAGAAAGACAGAGAGAGAGAGAGAGAGCAGGGAGTTACAGTGAGAGAGTGGGAGACACAGAATCAGAAGCAGGCTCCAGGCTCTGATTCCGTGGCACAGAGCCCAAGGCAGAGCTCGGCTCACGAACCACGATATCATGACCTAAGCCAAATTCCTAAGCTTAACCGACTGAGCCACCCAGGCACCGCTACCAGTCTCTAATCGAAACCAATTTCAAGGCCTCATATTTTCCAGGTTCACTCCCGGTTCATATGTGATAAAAAGTCCATGGGGGTTATCCTTGAACTTTGAATACTTTTTGCTGTTGTTGCTGTATTATGAGGATCTCCTGTTATATCCCATCACCTCCATGGTACAGGCTCTGGGGCCTTTGAAATCTCTGTTTGTCAAAAGACTACCGGCTCTCCGCAAACGAGTACCCAGGGTACTCACTTCCCAATCTGGGTTTTGACCAGGCCTTTATACTTAGTCTGGAATTTAATTTTCTTCTTTGGTATACCCATGACCCATTTGCCTCTCTATTAGTCCAGTTTTGTAATTGTTCTCGGATGAACATGATAGAAACCCTTATACCGTGCAAGGGACCTCTATTTTCTTAGAAATTCTTTCTCTGCTTATCCATTAAGGGGCATTGAGGAAAGGGAATCCCACTCACATTCAACACTATTATCTTTATATGGGAAATGTTCCATGGGTTAACAGTGAAAAGACAACCAAATGTCTAGATTTTTCCGGTAATACCAGGGTTCTCTGGACAAGGTAGGATGGGTTCATAGGCCTTTTTCTCTAAAATGGTGAAATTCTTTCAGCATGATTCCAGACCGAGTCAGAGGAAAAACAAAGACAGAGAAAGCCTAGAACACATGCAGTTACACTCTACTGGTCTCACCCTGGTAATTACATCTGCAACAGTCTCATTTCCAAATAAGGTCTCATTCTGAAATATGGGAGTTTTTAGAACTCTTAATCACATGAATTGTTGGAGACACAGTTCAAATCATAATTAATATCCACAGTTTATTCAGATTTTGTTAGTTTTTACCTAATGTCCTTTTTCTGTAGTAAGATCCGGTTAAGATTCTTTGTGACATTGAGTTGTGAATTGTCCTTACGCTTCTCTTACTGTGACACTTCTTCAGACTGTCCCTCTTGTTGGTGCCTTTGTGCATACTTACTGAGTGGGGGTTATGCCTGACGTCATTCAAGCCAAGGGTTTACACCTGTTCCATGAAATTTCTGCAAGGAAATGTGTCTCATGTGATTCCATATATTTATACCATCAGTTAACAATATGGACGGCAGACATATGTGTAGACACTGAGTTACAACCCAATCCTTTTATGTTCCTGTGGTTGAAATCTTTCTAGTTTTGCCTCATGGGGGCCCTTTAGGTTGGCTCGTGAGCTCTTAGACACACCCTGTCCTTGTGTATGTGCGCACATGTGCATGTGTGGTGGTTGTGCACTGATTTGGTTGCGTTTGTTTGGGAGACAATGACAGACAATGACAGAGTGTCATTTAGGTGCCATTAGTATCATATAGAATAATCTGTGGCTCAGAGTGTTTTCCTCTGTTCACATGATTAATTCTTTTTCAGCGTTTAGCACCCCCACAACCTACAGATGTTTGCAGAGTTTTGTTTCTTCCAATGTTGGATATAATTATCAAATTATTTATAAAAGTGGCACCTCCTTGGTGACCTCTTAGTTGGTTCCTGGTTTGGGTGATTATTTTAAACATAGAATAAATATCCATGTGCCAAGTTTAGGTTGCTTTCAGGCTTTTGTGATTAGGAATCAGTTGTTTTAAACATTAAAGTGCAGGGTTTTTCCTGCACTTTTTTCGTTTTCTGACACTACTAAGGTCCTCCGTACTCATCCTGCACCATTGCTGTCTGGGATAAGATTCCCCCGAGAAAGCCCCATGTCTTCTCGGGAGAACGGTATTAGAAGGTAATATCTGGTAAAATGCATCTCAGGCCTTATGGGGCATCATTGCTTCCGGTGTCACTCAGCTGACGCATGAAGGACAAATTCATGAGGAAACTAAGCCAGGACCGTGGACATATTGGTGACTGTTTCCACATGCAAGTCTCTGTCTCCATCAAACTACACACGTCGTCAGACTGCCATCTGCGGCTCTAATCCATGACCACATCCTCTCCCCAGCCTCCTCCTTTGGTTGTATCTGTGACTTTCCTTTCAAGCAACAACTGTGGCTCCAGCACCACATTCCATCCATTTACTTCATTGTTCAGTGACAGTACACAGTGCAGTCACGTCACGATCGTCAACCTGCCCCCCCCCCCCCACCACGGGACACAACCTTAGTTACTAGAGGACAGGACTTTCGTGCAGTTTCTTATGTCTTTACACATAGAGGCTCCACTCACTTTCAGCCACTCGGCTCAGTGGCTCGCTCCACCCCTGCACTGACGTGGGCTCACACGTGTTACTGCAGCTACATGAGTTTTGTCACCTTCTACTTTCCATCATGTGCCCCAAATTCCTACATTTTTCTACGTACTCGTTAAGTTTCTGACATGGGGCGTGTACAGTGTTCAGTGAATTCTGACAATGACAGAGTGTCATTTAAGTGCCATTAGTATGATATAGAGTAATTCTGTGGCTCAGAATGTTTTCCTCCGTTCACATGATTAACTCCTTTTCAGCATTTAGCACCTCCACGACCTGCAGATGTTTGCAGTTTTGCGTCTTCCAATATTTGACATAACTATCAAATTATTTATAAAAGTGGCACCTCCTAGGTGACCTCTTAGTTGGTTTCTGGTTTGGGTGATTACATTTAAACCCAGAATACATATCCATGTGCCAAGTTTAGGTTGCTTTCAGGCTTTAGTGATTCAGAATAAGTTGTTATAAACATTGAAGTGCAGGGTTTTTCCGATGGACAAAAGTTTTGAATCTTATCTTCATAATTTTATAATCTGAAATTGGCATTTTTTCACAAATAATAGATAACAAGACAAAACTAGTCACCGCCAATGAGATAATAGTACCAGATGCAAATAAGGCTGACTTATTCTTCAGGCACCACAAGGGTGGAGTTCAGAGGAAAACTGAAAATGCTTCATTTATTTTACTGTCAGAAGGAAAATTGATATGACCTGGCCTAAAAGTTAAATACCTCAGCTTATAAAACAAGAGATTTCTCTTTCATGAGGACTCTTTGTGTCAGAAGTGTTTTCTGAGAGTGACTTTGAGGACAGAGGACAGGAGGAACCTCACTCACGGGAGGTGCCCTTGCATGGACCTGCGCCAAAGCCATCAGCCATAGAATGAGCAGAATCACCGGCTGAGCTGAGAAGGCAACTGCTGATGTGTTTCCCTTCTTTACAGTTGAGTAACTAGGTTTTTGTCTCACTTCCCCACAGGCCTGGACCACTGTGTAAGCACTGCCACTGCTGTCCCACGATGAGCAGTAATAATCGGCCTCGTCCTCAGCCTGGAGCCTAGTGATGGTCAGGGTGCCTGTGGTGCCAGACTTGGAGCCGGAGAATCGATCAGGGACCCCTGAGGGTCGATTGTTATTACTATAGATGATGGTTTTGGGGGCCATTCCTGGGATTTGTTGGTACCAATCCACGTAACTACCAACTCCAGTGCAGGAGATAGTGACCCTCTGGCCCAGGGCCCCAGACACTGAGGATGGTTGAGTTAGCCCCGACTGAGCCCAAGACCCTGGAAGGAGAAACAAACAGAGAGGATATTCCTGGGGTGTAGAGAGAAGAGGAGGAATCAGACGCACACTTGTGCTTCCAGGACCCCTTCCCGTGTCCCCACATCGAGTCACCTGTGCAGTGAGCGAGGAGGGTGAGGAGAAGAGGAGACCAGGCCATGGCGGAGGTCAGCACCGATCCTGCCTTCTGTTGCCTCACAGCTGAGCAGAGCCTCCCTTCACCTCTCCCTTCACCTCTTGATCTGTTGAGAGGGGGAGGGCCCAATCATGCAAATGCGACCCCCCTGTTTTTTGACTCCTCACTGACTTCTTTAGGTGCCTCTGTGTGAGTATGTCAGGGGGATGAGCAAGGGAGGGGCAATTTCAGGGCAGCGGGTGGGGAGGTCACAGATGTGAGCCCTGAGCAGAGGGCACAGGCAGTGGCAGGTGGCAGGACTCACCTCTGATCTACCGTGACCCCTCAGAAACAGAACTTGAGTGCCCCTTAGCGTCCAGACACAGACATGCCATTGTATGAGGTGAGCACAGCCCATCAGAGACCACTTCTGCCTCCCCACTGCTCTAGCCACTCTCCCCTGCCTCAGGGTTAGACCAGGTGTCCCCACATGTGGCCCCCCATCACCTCAGGGCAGACTCTCTGTTCTACTCAGACTCCTGGGCGTGAGCCTGTCCATGGCTCCCTTGACTGTTCATGGATCAGGACTGAAGAGTTGTCTCTACACACATTCCTCTAACAGTAAATGTGTACCAATAGGAGAAGGAGTTAACTGGATATGACAGCGGAGGCAGGGATTCAGGCACCCATCCCAATGCAGGAAGCAGCAGAGAGCAGAGGGCAGCTCCCATGGGGAACTTTGGCAGATGGGACGTGACCCTGATGAGATTATTCTTTACATGTGCTTCTTACCCAGATGGAGTGTGTTGATTCACACTCTATCCCAGCATCTATGTCAATGTGCTCATTGTCAGACGTCTGAGTCATTCCAGTTTTCTCTCCCAAAGTGCATCAGGAAATATCAGTGAGATCCTAAGGATCCCATTTGGGGCATCTGCTCTAGGATTCATGTATATTCTTTCTGAATTCCTTCCCAAATCCATGGTAGCTCTGTTCCGGAGACCTTGAAAAGGTCCTGTTTTCAGCCTATGTCTTCCCTGGTGGTCAAGAGGAACTTGAATGACTTTATGGTGTTTTTATTCTATGGCATGAATCTATGTGTCTCCTGAGAACAATACCACATTTGTTTTCATGACTACAGCTTTGTAATATAATTTGAAAGTGCGAAGTATGGTGTCTTGAGGTTTGTTCCTTCTCAAGATTGCTTTGGCAGTTTGGGGTCTTTACTGGTTCTATACGAAATTCAGGTTTTTTTTTTTATCTCTGTGCAAAACTTCATTGGAATTTTTATGGGGATTGCATTGAATTTATAGAGTGCTTTGGGCAGTGTGGATATTTTAGCATTACATTTATTGTGGAGATCCCTGGATTTAGGAATTACCTGGAGGCTGTGTGTGAGGTCTACGTGTTTGTCTAAGATGACCTCTATCTCTGTGCTTAAAAATGTGGATGGATTATCATGATTCAAACAAAAGAAGAGATACTAGTTTTGGCAATAAGGTAAAGAATGTGGATATGTGCATTTTTTCTTTTTTTATTCACTGATGTATTCTTTTTAATTCAAAAACCTTTCCTGGGCACCAGCTAGGTGCCGGTAGACTGCAGACACTCAGTATTGAAAGGACAAACAAAACTGTCAAGGTCGTGGGGCATGTTGGGTTTTCATGTGACTCACTATGACAGACAAGGAGGAGATGTTTCTTGTGAGGTATTCAATGGGAAGGATTAAATATTTATACGCTAGAGCACACGGTTCTATGTTAACCAAGAGTCGATGACTAGAAGTGTGTATGTGCGCATGTAACTGTATCTTATGTTTTTTTTATATGTAGTTTGTGTTTCATACATTTTTATATATACACATATATGTATATGTGTGTGTGTGTATATATATATATATATATATATATATATATACATATACACATATATATGTGTGTATATATATGATACAAATCCCAGGAGATATATCCTAGTTGTATTGTCATGAACAGTGCAGAGATGGATTAGATAAACCACTGGGGAAAATAATTGTGTGAATATTTACATATGAGTAGAACCTTGTGTGACACAGAGAAGGACTAGAGAAGGATCTGGTGTGAGTAATTATAATACATTGCACACGGAGAAAGGAGGGCTTAGAGCACCAGGAACTTCTGGGTCATGGGACTGAGCTCTGTCGGGTAGTAAGGTCTGTCTGGAAGATACCTGTTCGGGTATTTTCCTTCTGGCCTGCCTCACAGCCCTGTCCTCTCAGTGCCAGTGTGAACAGGCCACTGCTGACCCCGGTCTTGGTCACCCAGCTGCTCTGACAACACACAACATCCCTAGAGGACACTCTGACCTTTGCAGATGGATATTTGAGCTTTCAGTATTCAGGGAAGGAGCATGAGTAGATCCTCTTCCGGGTGCTTGGGATGGAGACATTAATTTTCTTCAGGTCACTGACAACGTCCCGGCTGGTCAACATAGGGCTTATTTTACAATGTTTATGTTCCTGGACATATTAGTGTTCCCTGACATTGGGTTTGCTTGTTGCGGGGGCCTGGCATCGCTACCAGTCTCCGATCTAAATTTGTTTTAATGTTTATTTTTTTTTAGAGAGAGAGGATAGAGAGAAAGAAAAAAGAGAGACATAGAGAGAGAGAGAGAGCAGGGAGGTACAGAGAGAGAGCGGGAGACGCAGCATCAAAAGCAAGCTCCAGGCTCTGATTCTGTGGCACAGAGCCCCAGGCAGGGCTTCGGCTCACGAACCACGAGATCAAGACCTGAGCCAAAGTCTGAAGCTTAACCGACTGAGCCATCCAGGCACCCCTACCAGTCTCCAATCGAAACCAATTTCAAAGCCTCATATTTCCCAGGTTCACTCCCGGTTCATATGTGATAAAAAGTCCATGGGGGTTATCCTTGAACTTTGAATACTTTTTGCTGTTGTTGCTGTATTGTGAGAGTCTCCTGTTATCCCACCACCTCCATGGTACAGGCTCTGGGGCATCTGAAGTCTCTGTTTGTCAAAAGACTACCTGTTCTCCGCAGAGAAGTATCCACTGAATTCCCAATCTGGGTTTTGACCAGGCCTTTATACTTAGTCTGGAATTTATTTTCTTCTCTGGTATACTTATGACCCATTTGCCTCTCTATTGGTCCGGTTTTGTAAGGGTTCTCAGTGTCAACATTGATATAATCCATTATACAGCACAAGGGAATCTATCTTCTTAGAAATTTGTTCTCTGCTCATCCATTTAGGGGAATTCAGGAAAGGCAATCCCACTCACATTCAACCCTATTATCTTTATTTGGTTTTGTTCCATGGGTTAACAGTGAAAAGACAACAAAATGTCTAGATTTTTTCCGGTAATACCAGGGTTCTCTGGACAAGGTAGGATGGGTTCATCGGCTTTTTTCTCTAAATTAGTGAGATTCTTTTCAGCATCATTGCAGGCCGAGTCAGAGGAAAAACAAAGACAGAGAAAGCCTAGAACACATGTAGTTACACTCTACTGGTTTCACCCTGGTGATTACATCTGCAACAGTCTCATTTCCAAATAGGGTCTCATCCTGAAACATGGGAGTTTTTAGAACTTTTAATCACATGAATTGTTGGAGACACAATTCAACGCGTAACAATTAATATCCACAGTTTATTCAGATTTTCTTAGTTTTTTCCTAATGTCCTTTTTCGGTTGTAAGATCCAGTTTATGATTCTTTGTGACATTGAGTTGTGAATTGTCCTTAAGCTTCTCTTACTGTGACACTTCTTCAGACTGTCCCTCTTGTTGGTGCCTTTGTGCATACTTACTGAGTGGGGGTTATGCCTGACGTCATTCAAGCCAAGGGTTTACACCTGTTCCATGAAATTTCTGCAAGGAAATGTGTCTCATGTGATTCCATATATTTATACCATCAGTTAACAATATGGACGACAGACATATGTGTAGACACTGAGTTACAACCCAATCCTTTTATGTTCCTGTGGTTGAAATCTTTCTAGTTTTGCCTCATGGGGGCCCTTTAAGTTGGCTCGTGAGCTCCTAAACAAACCCTGTCCTTGTGTGTCTGCGCACACGGGTATGTGTGGTGGTTGTGCGCTGATGTGCTTGCGTTTGTTTGGGAGACAATGACAGACAATGACAGAGTGTCATTTAAGTGCCATTAGTATCATATAGAATAATTCTGTGGCTCAGAGTGTTTTCCTCTGTTCACACGATTCATTCTTTTTAAGCGTTTAGCACCCCCACGACCTACAGATGTTTGCAGAGTTTTGCTTCTTCCAATGTTGGATATAATTATCAAATTATTTATAAAAGTGGCACCTCCTTGGTGACCTCTTAGTTGGTTCCTGGTTTGGGTGATTATTTTAAACCTAGAATAAATATCCATGTACCAAGTTTAGGTTGCTTTCAGGATTTAGTGATTAGGAATCAGTTGTTATAAACATTGAAGTGCAGGGTTTTTCCTGTGGACAAAGGTTTTGAAACCTATCTTCATAATTTTAAATTTTAAATTGGCATTTTTTCACATATAATAGTTAAGAAGAAGAGACTAGCCACTGCCATGGAGATAATAGTACCAGATGCAAATAAGGCTTATGTATTCTTCAGGCACCACATGGGTAGAGTTCAGAGAAAAAATAAAAATGCTTTATTTATTTTTATATCAGAAGGAAAAATTGATATGATTAGGCCTAGAAGTAAAATACCTGAGCTGATAAAACAAGAGATTTGTCTTCCATCAAGACTCCGTGTCGGAAGGGTTTTCTGAGAGTGACTTTGAGGACAGAAAGGACAGGAGGAACCTCACACACGGAGGTGCCCTTGCATGGACCTGCGCCCAAGTCATCAGCCACGGAATGAGCAGAATCACAGGCTAAGCTCAGGAGGCAACTGCTGATGTGTTTCCCTCTTTACAGATGAGTAACTAGGTTTTTGTCTCACTTCCCCACAGGCCTGGACCACTGTGTAAGCACTGCCACTGCTGTACCACGATGAGCAGTAATAATCAGCCTCGTCCTCAGCCTGGAGCCCATTGATGGTCAGGGTGCCTGTGCTGCCAGACTTGGAGCCGGAGAATCGATCAGGGACCCCTGAGGGTCGGTTGCTATTATTATAGATGATGGTTTTGGGGGCCATTCCTGGGATTTGTTGGTACCAACCCACGTAACTACCAACTCCAGTGCAGGAGATAGTGACCCTCTGGCCCAGGGCCCCAGACACTGAAGATGGTTGAGTCAGCCCCGACTGAGCCCAAATCCCTGGAAAGAGAAACAACAGAGAGGATATTCCTGGGGTCTAGAGACAAGAGGAGGAATCAGGCGCACACTTGTGCTTCCAGGACCCCTTCCCGTGTCCCCACATCAAGTCACCTGTGCAGTGAGCGAGGAGGGTGAGGAGGAGAGGGGACCAGGCCATGGTGGAGGTCAGCACCGATCCTGCCTTCTGTTGCCTCACAGCTGAGCAGAGCCTCCCTTCACCTCTCCCTTCATGTCTTGATCTGTTGAGAGGGGGAGGGCCCAACCATGCAAATGCGACCCCCCTGTTTTCTGACTCCTCACTGACTTCTTTAGGTGCCTCTGTCTGAGGATGTCAGGGGGATGGGCAGGGTGGGGGCAATTTCAGGGCAGCGGGTGGGGAGGTCACAGATGTGAGCCCTGAGCAGAGGGCACAGGCAGTGGCAGGTGGCAGTTCTCATCTCTGATCTACCGTGACCCCTCAGAAACAGGCCTTGAGTGCCCCTTAGTGTCCAGACACAGACAAGTCATTGTATGACTTTAGCAGAGCCCATCAGAGACCACTTCTGCCTCCCTACTGCTCTAGCCACTCTCCTCTACCTAAGTGTTAGGCCAGGTCTCCCCACGTGGCCCCCCATCACCTCAGGGCAGACTCTCTGTTCTACTCAGACTCCTGGGGGTGAGACTGTCCATGGCTCCCTTGACTGTTCATGGGTCAGGCCTGAGGAGTTGTCTCTACACACATTCCTCTAACAGTAAATGTGTACCAATAGGGGAAGTAGTTAACTGAATATGACAGTGGACACAGGGCTCCAGGCACCCATGCCAATGCAGGGAACAGCAGAGAGCAGAGGGCAGCTCCCATGGGGAAGTTTGGCAGATGGGACCTGACCCCAATGAGATTATTCTTTACATGTGCTTCTTACCCAGATGGAGTGTGTTGATTCACACTCTATCCCGGCATCTATGTCAATGTGCTCATTGTCAGACGTCTGAGTCATTCCAGTTTTCTCTCCCAAAGTGCATCAGGAAATATCAGTGAGATCCTAAGGATCCCATTTGGGGCATCTGCTCTAGGATTCATGTATATTCTTTCTGAATTCCCTCCCAAATCCATGGTAGCTCTGTTCCGGAGACCTTGCAAAGGACCGTTTTCAGCCTATGTCTTCCCTGGTGGTCAAGAGGAACTTGAATGACTTTCTGGTGTTTTTATTCTATGGCATCAATCTATGTGTCTCTCGAGAACAATACCGCATTGGTTTTCATGACAACAGCTTTGTAATATAATTTGAAAGTGCAAAGTATGGTGTCTCGAGGTTTGATCCTTCTCAACATTGCTTTGGCAATTTGGGGTCTTTTCTGGTTCTATACAAAATTTGTTTTTTTTTTTAATTTCTCTGCAAAATGTCATTGGAGTTTTATGGGGATTTCATTGAATTTATAGAGTGCTTTGGGTAGTGTGGACATTTTAGCATTATATTTATTGTGGAGATCCCTGGATTTAGGAATTACCTGGAGGCTGTGTGTGAGGTCTACGTGTTTGTCTAAGATGACCTCCGTCTCTGTGCTTAAAAATGTGGATGGATTATCATGATTCAAATGATAGAAGAGATACTAGTTTTGGCAATAAGGTAAAGAATGTGGATATGTGTATTTTTTCTTTTTTTATTCACTGATGTATTCTTTTTAATTCAAAAACCTTTCCTGGGCACCAGCTAGGTGCCGGTAGACTGCAGACACTCAGTATTGAAAGGACAAACAAAACTGTCAAGGTTGTGGAGCCTGTTGGGTTTCCATGTGACTCACTATGACAGACAAAGAGGAGATGTTTCATGTGACGTATTCAATGGGAAGCATTAAATATTTATAGGACTAGAGCACAGGGTTCTATGTTAATCGAGAGTCGATGACTAGAAGTGTGTGTGTGTGTATAACAATCTTATGTTTTATTTATATGTAGTTTGTGTTTCATATATATATATATATGTATATATGTATATATATATATGTATGTGTATATATACACACACACACATATGTATGATATAAATTCCAGAAGATATATCCTAGATGTAGGATCCTAGATGTTGTCATGAACAGTGCAGAGATGGATTAGATAAACACTGGGGAAAACAATTGTGTGAATATTACAGGAGGAGTAGAACCTTGTGTGACACTCGGAAGGACTAGAGAAGGGTCTGGTGTGAGTAATTATAATACATTGCACACTGAGAAAGGAGGGCTTAGAGCACCAGGAACTTCTGAGTCATGGGATGAGCTCTTTCCTTACAATTCCCAAGCTTCTGCAGGTTCCCAAATATGCAGTCCTGTCTGGAAGGGAAACCCTTCTGGTGCCGGGGACCGAGTCACCTCCAGTGTCTCCCTCACCATTGGGGCTTCCTGGCTGCATCCTGGGATGACTGTGTTGCTGACTATCGCCTATGCGTGCTCTTGGGAAAAGGAAACGTGAGAGGCACATGTCCCTTGTTTCTAATTACAGTCTGTCCTTGAAGAATCTCATGTGCATTCTTGTTAACGGACCCTGCCCCATGAAGTGTGAGGATGGGGGCAGGTGCAGAGGATTATGGGACTGGCTTGCCTGGGTGGGAAGTGTCCTGACATGACAAAGAGATGGGATGTCTCCTCAGGCCTTCCTGATACAGCCTGTGGAGTGGTGAGCCTGCCCTCTGCACTTCTTATCCCTCAGTGCAGGACACAACTTCCCTGAGGGAGTCACTCACCTGACGTCCCAACAACACAACTATCTAAGTGGTGGGGGGCACCGAGTGATTCATGCTGAGGTAGCCACAGCTCTGAAGTAAGGACTGAGGTGTGGTGGTGCCTGCCACACAGGAGGTAGCACTTGGGGGATCAGAAGCCCCCGACCCTGTGTAGGGATGGGTGGGGTGCCAGGCAGGCTCAAGTCCAGAGGGTCCCTCTCTGTGCTCAACTCCAGTTCCTTCTCCCAGTCCTAAGTGAGTCTGAACTCTGAGACAGCAGGGGGCGCTGGACGTCTGTCCCTGTGCATGAGGGAGGTGCAGGGATGGCTGAGGGGTGTCTCAGCTGGGCACCCAGTCCTGGAACCCTGCCTTGTACCCTCTGCTCTATGCTCACCGGGGCCCACATTTGGCTCCCCAGGCCCCCCCCCCCCCACTCAGCTGTCACCATATTCAGTGAGTAGGTTTCAGGACCCAGGAGGGGAGTGATTTGCATGAAGGATTCCTCTCTGCTCTCCAAAGTGGGGAGGGGATGAGAGAGGCTTTGTGCAGTTCTCTCACTGGTGGGCTCAGTCAGGGGCACAGCCTGGGCTGTCTCCACCTTGACCTGGACCCCTCTCCTCCTCACCCCCCTTGTTCTCCGCTTAGGTGACTGGCTGTGGAAAGCAAGGCGAGTGATTATGGACTGGCGTGTGCTGGGCTCCTTCTTCCCCTCTTTTGAAGAACAAGCTGGAGGCATTCCCTCAGGACCTGCCTGTCCGTGTCTCCACTGCTCTGTTGCAGGGTCCTGGGCACAGTGTGCCCTGACACAGGAGGCCTCCCTGTCAGGGTTTCAGGGGCACAAGGTGACCCTCACCTGGACGGGAATTAGCAACAGTATTGGAGCAAATTATGTGGGCTGCTTCCAAGAGATTTCTCTCAGCGTTACCACAACTGTGGTGCTCAGAAGAAATGGGCCCTCGGGGATCTCAGCTCGGTTCTCTGGCTCCCACTCTGGGAACAAGGCCTCTAGGACCTTCTCAGCCTGCAGCCTGAGGATGAGCCTTATTGTTAGTGCTCAACATCGGCAGAAGCATCAGTTCTGACTTACTGCTGCAGGTCCATGGGGACCTGAGACAGAAAGCTGTCTCTGTCACCCCCAGGACTGCCGGTGAGAAACAGACAGGGAGGCCTTGGAGACCCTGGAGGGTCTGAGGGTCTGACTCTGAGCACAGAGGAAATTTAAACGGTCAGTGACAGTAGTTGCCTCTCATGTTGTTTTTTCTTCCTCTCCTGTCTCTTTTTTCTTTCTTTCTTTCTTTCTTTCTTTCTTTCTTTCTTTTCTTTCTTTCTTTCTTTCTTTTCTTCTTTCTTTCTTTCTTCTTTCTTTCATCTTTTCTTTCCTTTTGTTTGCTTTTCTTTCTCTCTCTTTATCTCCCTATCTCTCTCCCTTGCCTCTTTCCTTCTTTCCTCCCTTCCTTTCTTCCTTGGATAAAGAGCTTTATTTGGATTAAATGAGAGCTGGAGAAAGCAAAGGGCCTGAGACGCCTGTGAGATAGGTTCCAAAAGGGCAGGCAGAGCTTATCAACCCAATGGACTCCATTTCCCAGCAGCCTTCCAGGTAGTAGGGTCAGTAAAGTCCTGCTGGGAAATGTATTTGCCAGTAAATGACCAATGTTTGCCCACCATCACTACAATGGTAGAGTTTCTCTTTTCCATAATTAAAACTCCATATCACTTCCCACGACACCACGAAGATTGCAAAAAAGTTTAAAAAATCACATTTGACACCTCTTATACTCGTCTTCAGTAGTTAGCTGCGAAGACTCATCATCTGCCAAAAAGAGTTCTACTAAACTCATCAGCTGAAATGTCCATCGAAGTAGTGAGAAGACAGTCTTTACTAAACCATGGTCATTCTTATCCAATTCCCCCGGCCAGTCATGACTGAACAGCAGAGTAAGGCTCAGAGAGGGGTGAAGGAGGAGGGGGATGGGGCTAATTTTCCCCAGTACAAAGATGGCATCTGATTCTTGGTCGGAAAGCAGAACCAGAAAGGCTTGAGGGAAGGGTCCAGGCCTTGTACTCAGTCAGAAACAGTGCTGTAGAAGAGAAGGAGGAGGAGGAGGAGGAGGAGGAGGAGGAGGAGGAGGAGGAATGCTTGCCATGCTTGTGGTTTTGTATATCTGTAAGAACTTTCTTCATTTTCTTCCACATCTTCTTTGCATCGGCATTCCTGGTCTTACCTTGCCAGGTGCCAAGGGATTCACAGGAGGGATGGCAGGAGCAGGTGGTGGGTAGGGAGCAGGTAGGGACCTAGGGGTTGGCCTCCCGGATACCCTGGTTATGGTGCAGGATGGGGGTGCACTGGGGAGAAGGCTGATTCCCCCGGGGAGCTGCTGTAGGAGATGGAGAGGGGCCTGGAGGGCAGGCAGGGTGGTCAGGTGGTGGATGGCAGGATGGGCACCTTCAGGGTACCTGACGCACCAGCAGTCAGGCCATTGCCCCCTCTCTGCACTCAGCCCTTGTAACCACCAAGTCCTTCGCTTTACGTGACACTTATCTAACCACATCTTTCTGTCCTTTCATTGTTTCAAGATATACTTTTCTCTACCATTCTTTTCTTTTATTGTAGTTTAAAACTTTTTGAAGTCTATTCACCTTAGAGAGACAGAGAAAGACAGAGTGTGAGCAAGGGGGGGCAGAGAGAGAGGGAGACACAGAATCTGAAACAGGTGCAGGCTCCGAGCTGTCAGCATAGAGCCCATCGCAGAGCCTGAACTCATGAACTAGGAGATCATGACCTGTGCCGAAGTCAGACACCTAACTGACTGAGCCATTCAGGCACCCCATTTACCATTCTTTTAAATTCATCCCATATGTATCTTTATTTGAAGAGTGGCCTTTTTGATCCGTTATGTCAATCCATGTCTGTAACTGGAACAATTGGTGCATTTAAATGTAATATAATTTAATATCCTTATGTAATATATTTAATTTAATATCATTTTTGTTATCTTATTTTGTTCTCTTCGTAAATCCAGATTTAGATTTAAAGAAGTTAAATTCCTTTCTCACTCTTTTCTTGCCTCCTGTTTCACATATTGACTATTTCACATGTTGACTGTTGTGCAGTTTTTACATTTAGTAGCATGGATGAGGAGTAGCCTGACCTGGAACAAGAGAACTAGGAGGAGACACTGAGGACTGGGTGTCACCGGAAACCCAACTGGGGCCTCCACCCGGGAGCTGTTAGTGCCGGCCCATGTTTTTCACGCCAAAGTTTGTTACACTTTCCCAAGCAGAAAGAAGTGACTGCCACAACCAGACTAGGCAGCCTTCTGAGTCCTCAGGACCATGAAGCCTGGACGTGAGGCTCGTCTCTGCTGTCAAAGAGCCTGTTCAGAGAAGGAGCAGGTGTCCCGGGTGGCACACTGAGTCGCTGGGGTTTGCCACGTCTTCTCCCCCGTTCCAGTCTCAGAAGGATCTGCATGGTACCCGTGCTTGTACCTGCCCACACACTTTCTCAAAGGAAACCTAAAAAGAAGCAGTGATAAAGTGCTCGTACTACCTGTCTACTTATTGCTAAAGTTTTGAGCCAGGGTCTTTAGGAAAGAAAATATTTCACCATTTATTCAAATTACCTTTTATGTTATTACCTGAATTCAGTGATTGTTTTCTTACAGAGCCATTTGAATGTATACATCTTTATCCTAGGATCAAAAACAGTGAACACTCTGAATTCTTTTTAAAGTCTCTAAGAAAACAAAGCATTTGCTTTTATTAATGCTCTCCACCTCTCCTGGGCCTGCCTCCGTTTCACATCAGCACCTTGTGCCTGGGAGTGTGTGTTGGCCTGAGCTGACCAGGTGCAGATGTCAGAATGGACAGGGGCCCGAGCTGTAGTTTTATGAGATGGGAACCACCTGGCCTGTGTCTCCTCCTCAGATGCCGGAGCCCACAGACCATGTCCCAACCTGAATTACAAAGACGATGGAGGGAAGACGATGCATATGGTGGGGACCTGGTTGTTCAAAGTTCTATCATCTGCCTCTCTGATCTGGACCCCAAACTTCCAAGCTACGTGGTTAGTCAGGGACTGAGTTCAATTCCCACAAGACACGCACTGTGTTAACCAAACTAATCGCACAATCCCTTCCCTTGTCGCCCAATAGCGTCAGGGCAGATGGAGGGGTGATGTGATCGAGTCACGTGAAATCTGAGGCTGCTGATCGGTGGGAGATGGAGAACAAGTCTGTGTCATGCAGAGGGTGTGTCGTGTGGGTGTGACCGGAGCCTGCGGAGACATTCGGTCCTCATGTGAGAAGTCAGGGTGAGGCATAACGTATTGCTTGTGTGTTCCCTTTCTTCCCCAGACAGTGTTGGCTCCCTGAGCCTGGGACACACCCCGTCACTTCTGCACTGCTACTTGAGCTCCTAAACCAACATAGGTCATGTAGTGAGGGTTCAGTACATGCCATTCATGCATATCATGTGGACAATGACTACCCAGAGTCAGACACAGCTGTACTGTGTGTCCGGGTCTGTCTTGACACCTTGATATGAACTCATCTGTGTCCCTCAAAACCCTGTATGGAAACCCGAACCCACATTGTGACTGTTTGAGAAAAGGCATTAAAAGATTTAATCGTGGATAATGAGGTTATAAGGGTGCTGCCCCCATAAACAGGGCTGGCGTCTTTACAGAAGAGGTAGATGCAGCATGGGTGAGCACACATGGGAATGCCACGTGAGAACCCAGGACGAATGTCACCACTTGCAAGCCAAGGAGAGTGACCTCAGGGGAAATCAATCCTGCCACCCCCTTGAACGTGGACATTTAGGCTCCAAACTGAGAGAAATTCACTATCTTTGGTGTAGGCATTCACTCTGTGGTATCGTCATATGGTAGGCGCAGCAGACAGGCACAACCCTGAGGGACACTGGTCCCCAGGACAACAGGCCCCAGCATGCAGGAATTTCTGCTCAGCTTGTATAAAACAGAAAATATGTGCCTGTAAGGACAGGCTTTGGGGACAGAATTGACAGGAAAAGGACATAGACTAGAGGAGGTTCGTTGGGTTTTTTCAGGCCTCAGTTTTAGGTCAAACAAAGAGGGAAGCAGCTGTGTTGCTTCAAACAAAGAGGGAAGCAGAAGGTGGCAGCTACACAAGGAAAGCCCATCACTGTGGGGACGACAGGTTTTTGTCTCACTTCCCCACAGACCTGCAGCTCTGTGTGAGCACTGAGACTATTGTCCAGTGATGCACAATAATAATCAGCCTCGTCGTCAGCCTGCAGCCCAGTGATGGTCAGGGAGCCTGAGCTGCCAGACTTGGAGCCAGAGAATCGATCGGGGACCCCGGAGGGTTGTTTGTTATTCTCATAAATCAGGAGACTGGGGGCGGTTCCTGGGACTTGTTTGTACCAGCTCACATAATTACCACCCCCGATGTTGGATCTGCTTCCAGTGCAGGAGATGGTGACCCTCTGGCCCAGGGACCCTGAAACTGAGGGCGGCTGAGTCAACACTGACTGGGCCCAGGACCCTGGAAGGGTAGAAACAAAGAGAGGGTGATGCTGGGGTATGGACACAAGACAGTGGAAGCAGGATCCACATGTCCTCCCAGAGCCCCTTCCTGTGTGCCCTCATCCAGTCACCTGTGCAGTGAGCGAGGAGAGTGAGAAGGAAAGGAGACCAGGCCATGGTGGTGGTCATCACCGATTCTGTCTTCTGTGCCTCACGGCTGAGCAGAGCCTCCCCTAACCTCTCCCTTCCCCTCTTCATCTTCTGAGGGAGGGAGGGCCCCCTCCATGCAAATGAGACCCCAGCTCTCTGACCCCTCCCTGGGCCTGTGTCAGTTCCCTCTGCCTGAGGATGTCAGGGGGCTGGTCGAGGGGGGGCTGTTTCAGGCCAAAGGGTGAGGAGGACACAGTTGTGAGCCGTGTGCAGGGGGCACTGACAGTACAGGGGACAGGTTTCAGTTGTCATCAGCCCTGAACCCACAGCAATGGGTCCTGTGAACCCCCTGGTGTTCGGACTCAGAGCCGCCATTGTTTGAACTGGTAGGCAAGTCCACCAAAGACAACTCCTGTGTCCCCATTGCACTGTCCACTGCACTCTGACAAGGGTCAGTCCAGGTGTCCCTCTAGGGAATCTCCCATAACCTAAGCCAGACTGGATGCTCTACTCAGACTCCTCAGGGAGAGTCAGTCCGTGGCCGCCTGTATGGGTCATGGGTCAGGAATGAGGTGGTGTCTCTACCAAAAGTCCACTTAGATCAAGATCATGCCCAGTGCAGTGAAGAGTACCACCGGACACGTGGACCCTTCTGTGTAGGATTCTGTGTCCTTTCCTGTTACGTGATTTCTCCCGGGTTGCCAGAGCTCAGCTTCCTCCAAGGTTCCCACAGCACTGAGGAGAGGGGGAGAGCTTCTGTTCAGGCTGTGAGCAGAAACAGTCGTGTGTATTCCTCGGGGCGTTACACAAAAAAATCTTTGTCATCTGTCACTATGTCTGCTTGTTGAAAACAATAGCTCTCCTCATACTATGTGCAGTGATTCCTTCCAGGTACTGCTCTCCCAGCAAAGAGACCCAAGTCTACAGGAGCCTTGAGTGTGACACTGACCTCAGAGCCCAAAGACAAACTTGCAGGCCGTTCTGGGAGGGAAGGAGCGACAGCAGCAGGTGCTCTGACGAGGATCCGGTGACACAGTTTATGTGTTAGTCAGCACTTAGCCCAGTGTGCCCTTTGAATGGGTGTGTGCTCCTTTATACAAAATTTCTCTCAGTAATATTTATTTCAGTCAATGACATCTTTATTATGAAAATGCAGATACAATCACTAGTATAGTTTTCATACAATGGTATTTATTGCAGAGCAAAGATGGATAGAAATTGTAGGTAAAAACATGGATGGAAAAACAATGCAAAAAGGATGCCTGCTATAAACTTTTTGCAAAGTCATGTTTTCTTTGCCACCAGCTTACTATGGTGGCATTGTTCTATAAGTAGGTGAGTCTGGCATGATGTCCAATGAAAGCCCAGGGGGAGTCTGTTCCTGTGAACCGCAGCCATCTCAGTGACTCAATTACTAAGCACACACAGAGCTTCTAGGAGCGAGCGATTTGGCGTCAGACTTGTCTCTGGGGTGAGCACAGCTCTACCTGTGTTCTTTGTGTCCAGCATATTCAGGAGAGAGCCATAGTTCATCCAGCCACCATGACTAGAGGAGTGAATTTCTATTCACCAAGGCTACACGAATCTTCGGTCAAAGATCCCACATGTGAGTGGTGGAGAGGTGGAGATGAGGGGGACTATGTCCCTGAGGTCACAGGCATTGTGGCCCCAGTTTGAGACAGAAGAATTTTCATCAGAACTCCAACCTGGCTGGAGGTGTCACTGGGGGGACTGAGGGAGTAACAGTCCAGCATTAAGAGCACAGGGAGGGTGTGATACATTCCCCTGGGCTTTGAGCTGTGTGGGAGCAACACTGAAGCTGCTATTCCAGAACCAATGTACTGATCAGCCTCAAGTGCTGACTGGAGCCCAAGGGGGTCAGAGGCTAAGCTGCCCACAGCGATAGAGACTCACCCTGGGATTCCTGAGCATCAACCTGTCTTAGGAGAGAAGGTGATCAGGGCAAGTCCTGGCTGCTCAGTGACAGGACACTGGTTACACTGGATGTCGCTGGAGTTTCCTGATGATGAGAATGCTTCCTCCTGGGCTTGTGACCCTGAGGTTGGCTGGATGAGCACAGTTTGACCATGAGTTTTGGGGAGGAAGAGAAGCCAGGATGCTACAAAATCCCGAACACCATATACTCAGATACAGGAGAGATCCATGTTTGTGTGTGTCTGTGTGTGTGTGTGTGCGTGTGCCTGTGTGTGTGTGTGTGTGTGTGTGTGTGTGTGTGAGAGAGAGAGAGAGAGAGAGAGAGGGAGAGAAAGAGAGGGAGAATGGAAAACCTTTCCTTCAGAGGCCACATATGAAGACAAGTGTATCCCTGTCCCCTTATGTCCTCGCTGCATTTGCTGAGTGTTGTGTTGGTCCCCATGCAAACCCATCCCTGGGGCTGGCTCTCTGTATGACCGTCCAGCATTCTGGAGCTTGGAACTCAAGAAGGCCAATGTCTGGAAGGCCACTTCTCTTGCACGAGTATGAAACTTACACAAAGGGGAGGAATATGGTCTGAATTAGTTCTATAGGAATTTCACTGAATCAGAATGTTAGGCCTTGTGGATGGGCCTTCTATCCATTCTCCTTCCTGTAGACACATTTCCCATAGCTGTGGGGTCTTCAGGTCTTCGGAAGCACAAGATAGGGGCTGATCACACAGCCCCTTCTTCATGCCCTTCACATCACAGCCCTCCCCCACTGTGCCTCTAGTATCCCCTGATACCTCCATTGGGTGACCGTCAGATAGTGTCTACTGTTATTTTGCAAAAGGGTTAATGCTTGACACTGCATTGCTTGGTGCAAAAGTGTGTGGCTGAGTGAGTGTCCTGCTGGTCTTAGAAACCAATATTCTCAAGACCAAGAAAAGCTGTCATGTATTGAAATATGCAGCCAATCCTTCCTTTGTTCACCATGGCAAAAGTTACCCTGTGTGCAGCCTCGGTCATTCTGAAGGAGGAAGTAATTGCATGAATCGCTTCTCTGTGCAAATACTCAAAGGCTGGGTGAACATTCATTTCACGGAAATACGGTAATCATGTGGTCGTATTACAGAGATTGATGAGGTTGGTGGGGCATGAAAACTACCATCAGAGATGAGAGCAGGAATCACATGAGGAAGTGATTTCCTGCTGGTCCATTTCTGCATCGTCTCTGTAGAGATGGACCCTGGAGAGTGGAAACTCTTGCAAGATTATAGTTTTCTCTGAAATCCTAACATAGAGGTGGAGTTCAGGCCTGAAGAGCCATAGAGAGAGACAGAAGGCCTGAGGGAAGCAGGAGAAGAGGGGAGACGAGCAGAGTGTGTGTGGGGGAGGGTGCAGTGAGGAGAGTCTGAAGACTTTGGGACTCACTTTTAGTCAGATGGGTGAGAGAGGAAATTGTCTCTGATCAAGGTGCTTATTAACATGTCAGATATGGTTGTGTCATCAGTAACACAAGAGACACACTTTACGGCTTGAGATTTGTGATGAATGTGAGTACCTCTGTCACCATTTTCAGTCCAGACAACAGTACTGTATGATCTCAGAAACTACACACCTGTCTCTACATCCTAGATGCTGACACCGAATTGCTGAAATTCTTGTCATTTTCTAACTGAAAAGAACACTAGAAACATCCTAGTTCTAATGATGTGACTCTGGGTGGGCTCCCTGAAGCCTCCTGGATGGGGCTGGTCCCCAGAAAGACCAAGGCTTGGTCAGAGGCTGGGAATCTTCACCCCTCATACTTGACAGACAGGAAAAAGGCTGACAGCGTAGTTAATGTCTGATCATGTCTCCCCGAATCCTCAATAAAATCACAAAGTACAGTGTTTGAAGATCTTCTGGTTTGGCGAACACATCCACTCCCAGAAGAGATGCACCTCAACTCCCCAGGGACTGATGCTCTGGTGCTCGAGACGCTCCCAGACTTGACACTAGGTGGCTCTTCATTACTTGTTCCCCTGTCCCCTTCACCATATCTTTAATGAACTGACTAAAGGAGTCAGTGTTTCCCTGAGATCTGTGAGCCCCTCAGGCGAATAAATGGAACACATCGAGGGAGTCAAAAATGTCTAGATTTTTCCGGTAATACCAGGGTTCTCTGGACAAGGTAGGATGGGTTCATAGGCCTTTTTCTCTAAAATGGTGAAATTCTTTCAGCATGATTCCAGACCGAGTCAGAGGAAAAACAAAGACACAGAAAGCCTAGGACACATGCAGTTACACTCTACTGGTCTCACCCTGGTAATTACATCTGCAACAGTCTCATTTCCAAATAGGGTCTCATCCTGAAATATGGGAGTTTTTAGAACTCTTAATCACATGAATTGTTGGAGACACAGTTCAACTCATAATTAATATCCACAGTTTATTCAGATTTTCTTAGTATTTCCCTAATGTCTTTTTTCTGTTGTAAGAACCAGTTTATGATTCTTTGCGACATTGAGTTGTGAATTGTCCTTAAGCTTCTCTTACTGTGACACTTCTTCAGACTGTCCCTCTTGTTGGTGCCTTTGTCCATACTTCCTGAGTGGGGGTTATGCCTGACGTCATTCAAGCCAAGGGTTTACACCTGTTCCATGAAATTTCTGCAAGGAAATGTGTCTCATGTGATTCCATATATTTATACCATCAGTTAACAATATGGACGGCAGACATATGTGTAGACACTGAGTTACAACCCAATCCTTTTATGTTCCTGTGGTTGAAATCTTTCTAGTTTTGCCTCATGGGGGCCCTTTAGGTTGGCTCGTGAGCTCTTAGACACACCCTGTCCTTGTGTATGTGCGCACATGTGCATGTGTGGTGGTTGTGCACTGATTTGGTTGCGTTTGTTTGGGAGACAATGACAGACAATGACAGAGTGTCATTTAGGTGCCATTAGTATCATATAGAATAATCTGTGGCTCAGAGTGTTTTCCTCTGTTCACATGATTAATTCTTTTTCAGCGTTTAGCACCCCCACAACCTACAGATGTTTGCAGAGTTTTGCTTCTTCCAATGTTGGATATAATTATCAAATTATTTATAAAAGTGGCACCTCCTTGGTGACCTCTTAGTTGGTTCCTGGTTTGGGTGATTATTTTAAACATAGAATAAATATCCATGTGCCAAGTTTAGGTTGCTTTCAGGCTTTAGTGATTAGGAATCAGTTGTTATAAACATTAAAATGCAGGGTTTTTCCTGCACTTTTTTCGTTTTCTGACACTACTAAGGTCCTCCGTACTCATCCTGCACCATTGCTGTCTGGGATAAGATTCCCCCGAGAAAGCCCTATGTCTTCCCGGGAGAACGGTATTAGAAGGTAATATCTGGTAAAATGCATCTCAGGCCTTATGGGGCATCATTGCTTCCGGTGTCACTCAGCTGACGCATGAAGGACAAATTCATGAGGAAACTAAGCCAGGACCGTGGACATATTGGTGACTGTTTCCACATGCAAGTCTCTGTCTCCATCAAACTACACACGTCGTCAGACTGCCATCTGCGGCTCTAATCCATGACCACATCCTCTCCCCAGCCTCCTCCTTTGGTTGTATCTGTGACTTTCCTTTCAAGCAACAACTGTGGCTCCAGCACCACATTCCATCCATTTACTTCATTGTTCGGTGACAGTACACAGTGCAGTCACGTCACGATCGTCAACCTGCCCCCCCCCCCCCACCACGGGACACAACCTTAGTTACTAGAGGACAGAACTTTCGTGCAGTTTCTTATGTCTTTACACATAGAGGCTCCACTCACTTTCAGCCACTCGGCTCAGCGTCTCGCTCCACCCCTGCACTGACGTGGGCTCACACGTGTTACTGCAGCTACATGAGTTTTGTCACCTTCTACTTTCCATCATGTGCCCCAAATTCCTACATTTTTCTACGTACTCGTTAAGTTTCTGACATGGGGCGTGTACAGTGTTCAGTGAATTCTGATGATGACAGAGTGTCATTTAAGTGCCATTAGTATGATATAGAGTAATTCTGTGGCTCAGAATGTTTTACTCCGTTCACATGATTAACTCCTTTTCAGCATTTAGCACCTCAATGACCTGCAGATGTTTGCAGTTTTGCGTCTTCCAATGTTTGACATAACTATCAAATTATTTATAAAAGTGGCACCTCCTAGGTGACCTCTTAGTTGGTTTCTGGTTTGGGTGATTACATTTAAACCCAGAATACATATCCATGTGCCAAGTTTAGGTTGCTTTCAGGCTTTAGTGATTCAGAATAAGTTGTTATAAACATTGAAGTGCAGGGTTTTTCCGATGGACAAAAGTTTTGAATCTTATCTTCATAATTTTATAATCTGAAATTGGCATTTTTTCACAAATAATAGATAACAAGACAAAACTAGTCACCGCCAATGAGATAATAGTACCAGATGCAAATAAGGCTGACTTATTCTTCAGGCACCACAAGGGTGGAGTTCAGAGGAAAACTGAAAATGCTTCATTTATTTTACTGTCAGAAGGAAAATTGATATGATCTGGCCTAAAAGTTAAATACCTCAGCTTATAAAAAAGAGATTTCTCTTTCATGAGGACTCTTTGTGCCAGAAGTGTTTTCTGAGAGTGACTTTGAGGACAGAGGACAGGAGGAACCTCACTCATGGGAGGTGCCCTTGCATGGACCTGCGCCAAAGCCATCAGCCATAGAATGAGCAGAATCACCGGCTGAGCTGAGAAGGCAACTGCTGATGTGTTTCCCTTCTTTACAGTTGAGTAACTAGGTTTTTGTCTCACTTCCCCACAGGCTTAGAGCATTGTGTGAGCTTTTAGACTACTGTCCCACGATGAGCAGTAATAATCAGCCTCGTCCTCAGCCTGGAGCCCAGCGATGGTCAGAGTGCCTGTGCTGCCAGACTTGGAGCCGGAGAATCGATCAGGGACCCCTGAGGGTCGGTTGCTATTACTATAGATGATGGCTTTGGGGGCCATTTCTGGGATTTGTTGGTACCAACCCACGTAACTACCAACTCCAGTGCAGGAGATAGTGACCCTCTGGCCCAGGGTCCCAGACACTGAGGATGGTTGAGTCAGCCCCGACTGAGCCCAAATCCCTGGGAAGAGAAACAACAGAGAGGATATTCCTGGGGTCTAGAGACAAGAGGAGGAATCAGGTGCACACTTGTGCTTCCAGGATCCCTTCCTGTGTCCCCACATCAAGTCACCTGTGCAGTGAGCGAGGAGGGTGAGGAGAAGAGGAGACCAGGCCATGGCGGAGGTCAGCACTGATCCTGCCTTCTGTTGCCTCACAGCTGAGCAGAGCCTCCCTTAACCTCTCCCTTCACCTTTTGATCTGTTGAGAGGGGGAGGGCCCAAGCATGCAAATGCAACCCCCCTGGTTTTTGACTCCTCACTGACTTCTTTAGGTGCCTCTGTCTGAGTATGTCAGGGGGATGGGCAAGGGAGGGGCAATTTCAGGGCAGCGGGTGGGGAGGTCACAGATGTGAGCCCTGAGACAGGGCACAGACAGTTGCAGGTGGCACTTCTCAGCTCTGGTCTACCGTGACCCCTCAGAAACAGGCCTTGAGTGCCCCTTAGCGTCCAGACACAGACATGCCATTGTATGAGGTGAGCACAGCCCATCAGAGACCACTTCTACCTCCCCACTGCTCTAGCCACTCTCCCCTGCCTCAGGGCTAGACCAGGTGTCCCCACATGTGGCCCCCAATCATCTCAGGGCAGACTGTCTGTTCTACTCAGACTCCTGGACATGAGTCTGTCCATGGCTCCCTTGACTCTTAATGGGTCAGGCCTGAGGAGTTGTCTCTACACACATTCCTCTAACAGTAAAGGTGTATCAAAAGGGGAAGTAGTTAACTGAATATGACAGCGGACACAGGGCTCCAGGTGCCAGTGCCAATGCAGGAAGCAGCAGAGAGCAGAGGGCAGCTCCCATGGGGGCCTTGGCAATTGGGACCTGACCCTCGTGAGATCGTTCTTAGATGTGCTTCTTATCCAGATGGAGTGTGTTGATTCACACTCTATCCCGGCATCTATGTCAATGTGCTCATTGTCAGACGTCTGAGTCATTCCAGTTTTCTCTCCCAAAGTGCATCAGGAAATATCAGTGAGATCCTAAGGATCCCATTTGGGGCATCTGCTCTAGGATTCATGTATACTCTTTCTGAATTCCTTCCCAAATCCATGGTAGCTCTGTTCCAGAGACCTTGCAAAGGTCCTGTTTTCAACCTTTGTCTTCCCTGGTGGTCAAGAGGAACTTGAATGACTTTCTGGTGTTTTTATTCTATGGCATGAATCTATGTGTCTCCTGAGAACAATACCACATTTGTTTCCATGACTACAGCTTTGTAATATAATTTGAAAGTGCGAAGTATGGTGTCTCGAGGTTTGTTCCTTCTCATGATTGCTTTGGCAATTTGGGGTCTTTACTGGTTCTACAAAATTTAGGTTTTTTTTTTTTTATCTCTGTGCAAAACTTCATTGGAATTTTTATGGGGATTGCATTGAATTTATAGAGTGCTTTTGGTAGTGTGGACATTTTAGCATTATATTTATTGTGGAGATCCCTGGATTTAGGAATTACCTGGAGGCTGTGTGTGAGGTCTACGTGTTTGTCTAAGATGACCTCCATCTCTGTGCTTAAAAATGTGGATGGATTATCATGATTCAAATGATAGAAGAGATACTAGTTTTGGCAATAAGGTAAAGAATGTGGATATGTGCATTTTTCCTTTTTTTCACTGATGTATTCTTTAAAAATCAAAAACCTTTCCTGAGCACCAGCGAAGTTTCCGTAAGCTACGGACACTCAGTGTTGCAAGGACAAACAAAACTGTCAAGGTCGTGGGGCATGTTGGGTTTCCATGTGACTCACTATGACAGACAAGGAGGAGATGTTTCTTGTGAGGTATTCCATGGGAAGGATTAAATATTTGTACGCTAGAGCACACGGTTCTATGTTAACCAAGAGTCGATGACTAGAAGTGTGTATGTGCGCATGTAACTGTATCTTATGTTTTTTTTATATGTAGTTTGTGTTTCATACATTTTTATATATACACATATATATGTATATGTGTGTATATATATGATACAAATCCCAGGAGATAGATCCTAGTTGTATTGTCATGAACAGTGGAGAGATGCATTAGATAAACCACTGGGGAAAATAATTGTGTGAATATTTACATATGAGTAGAACCTTGTGTGACACAGAGAAGGACTAAAGAAGGATCTGGTGTGAGTAATTATAAAACATTGCACACTGAGAAAGGAGGGCTTAGAGCACCAGGAACTTCTGGGTCATGGGACTGAGCTCTGTTGGGTAGTAAGGTCTGTCTGGAAAATACCTGTTCGGGTATTTTCCTGCTGGCCTGCCTCACAGCCCAGTCCTCTCAGTGCCAATGTGAACAGGCCACCGCTGACCCCTGTCCTGGTCACCTGCTGCTCTGACAACGCACAGCATCCCTAGAGGACACTCTGACCTTTGCAGATGGATATTTGAGCTTTCAGTATTCAGGGAAGGAGCATGAGTAGATCCTCTTCCGGGTGCTTGGGATGGAGACATTAATTTTCTTCAGGTCACTGACAACGTCCAGGCTGGTCAACATAGGGCTTATTTTACAGTGTTTACGTTCCTGGACATATTAGTGTTCCCTGACATTGGGTTTGCTTGCTGCGAGGGCCTGGCATCACTACCAGTCTCCGATCTAAATTTGTTTTAATGTTTATTTTTTTTAAGAGAGAGAGGACAGAGAGAAAGAAAAAAGAGAGACATAGAGAGAGAGAGAGAGCAGGGAGGTACAGAGAGAGAGTGGGAGACGCAGAATCAAAAGCAAGCTCCAGGCTCTGATTCTGTGGCACAGAGCCCCAGGCAGGGCTTCGGCTCACGAACCACGAGATCATGACCTGAGCCAAAGTCTGAAGTTTAACCGACTGAGCCATCCAGGCACCCCTACCAGTCTCCAATTGAAACCAATTTCAAGGCCTCATATTTCCCAGGTTCACTCCCGGTTCATATGTGATAAAAAGTCCATGGGGGTTATCCTTGAACTTTGAATACTTTTTGCGGTTGTTGCTGTATTGTGAGAGTCTCCTGTTACCCCACCACCTCCATGGTACAGGCTCTGGGGCATCTGAAGTCTCTGTCAAAAGACTACCTGTTCTCCGCAGAGAAGTATCCACTGTACTTAAATCCCAATCTGGGTTTTGACCAGGCCTTTATACTTAGTCTGGAATTTAATTTCTTCTCTGGTATACTTATGACCCGTTTGCCTCTCTATTGGTCCGGTTTTGTAAGTGTTCTCAGGATGAACATTGATATAAACCATTATACAGTACAAGGGAAACTATCTTCTTAGAAATTTGTTCTCTGCTCATCCATCAAGGGGAATTCAGGAAAGGGAATCCCACTCACATTCAACCCTATTATCCTTATTTGGTAAATGTTCCATGGGTTAGTAGTGAAAAGACAACAAAATGTCTAGATTTTTTCCGGTAATACCAGGGTTCTCTGGACAAGGTAGGATGGGTTCATAGGCTTTTTTCTCTAAAAGAGTGACATTCCTTTCAGAATCATTGCAGGCCGAGTGAGAGGAAAAACAAAGACAGAGAAAGCCTAGAACACATGCAGTTACAGTTTACTGGTCTCACCCTGGCAATTACATCGGCAACAGTCTCATTTCCAAATAGAGTCTCATCCTGAAATATGGGAGTTTTTAGAACTTTTAATCACATGAATTGTTGGAGACACAGTTCAACGCGTAACAATTAATATCCACAGTTTATTCAGAATTTCTTAGTTTTTCCCTAATGTCCTTTTTCTGTTGTATGATCCAGTTTATGATTCTTTGTGACATTGAGTTGTGAATTGTCCTTAAGCTTCTCTTACTGTGACACTTCTTCAGACTGTCCCTCTTGTTGGTGCCTTTGTGCATACTTACTGAGTGGGGGTTATGCCTGACGTCATTCAAGCCAAGGGTTTACACCTGTTCCATGAAATCTCTGCACGGGAATGTGTCTCATCTGATTCCATTTATTTATACCATCAGTTAACAATATGGACGGCAGATACATGTGTAGACACTGAGTTACAACCCAATCCTTTTATGTTCCTGTGGTTGAAATCTTTCTAGTTTTGCCTCATGGGGGCCCTTTAAGTTGGCTCGTGAGCTCCTAGACAAACCCTGTCCTTGTGTGTGTGCTCATACGGGTATGTATGGTGGTTATGCGCTGATGTGCTTGCGTTTGTTTGGGAGACAATGCCAGACAATGACAGAGTGTCATTGAAGGGCCATTAGTATCATATAGAATAATTCTGTGGCTCAGAATGTTTTCCTCTGTTCACACGACTAATTCTTTTTCAGCGTTTAGCACCCCCACGACCTACAGATGTTTGCAGAGTTTTGCTTCTTCCAATGTTTGATATAATTATTAAATTATTTATAAAAGTGGCACCTCCTGGGTGTCCTCTTAGTTAGTTCCTGGTTTGGGTGATTATTTTAAACCTAGAATAAATATCCATGTGCCATGTTTAGGGTGCTTTCAGGCTTTTGTGATTAGGAATCAGTTGTTATAAACATTGAAGTGCAGGGTTTTTCCTATGGACAAAAGTTTTGAAACTTATCTTCATAATTTTACAATTTTAAATTGGCATTTTTTCACAAATAATAGATAAGAAGAAAAGACTAGCCGCTACCATGGAGATAATAGTACCAGATGCAAATAAGGCTGACTTATTCTTCAGGGACCACATGGGTAGAGTTCAGAGAAAAAATAAAAATGCGTCATTTATTTTTATATCAGAAGGAAAAATTGATATGATATGGCCTAGAAGTAAAATACCTGAGCTGATAAAACAAGAGATTTTTCTTCCATCAAGACTGTGTCGGAAGGGTTTTCTGAGAGTGACTTTGAGGACAGAAAGGACAGGAGGAACCTCACTCACGGGAGGTGCCCTTGCATGGACCTGCGTACAAGTCATCAGCCACGGAATGAGCAGAATCACAGGCTAAGCTCAGGAGGCAACTGCTGATGTGTTTCCCTCTTTACAGATGAGTAACTAGGTTTTTGTCTCACTTCCCCACAGGCCTGGACCACTGTGTAAGCACTGCCACTGCTGTACCACGATGAGCAGTAATAATCAGCCTCGTCCTCGGCCTGGAGCCCAGTGATGGTCAGAGTGCCTGTGCTGCCAGACTTGGAGCCAGAGAATCGATCTGGGACCCCTGAGGGTCGGTTGCTATTATCATAGATGATGGTTTTGGGGGCCATTCCTGGGATTTGTTGGTACCAATCCACGTAACTACCAACTCCAGTGCAGGAGATAGTGACCCTCTGGCCCAGGGCCCCAGACACTGAGGATGGTTGAGTCAGCCCCGACTGAGCCCAAATCCCTGGGAAGAGAAACAACAGAGAGGATATTCCTGGAGTCTAGAGACAAGAGGAGGAATCAGGCCCACACCTGTGCTTCCAGAACTCCTTCCCGTGTCCCCACATCAAGTCACCTGTGCAGTGAGCGAGGAGGGTGAGGAGGAGAGGGGACCAGGCCATGGCGGAGGTCAGCACCGATCCTGCCTTCTGTTGCCTCACAGCTGAGCAGAGTCTCCCTTCACCTCTCCCTTCACCTCTTCATCTGTTGAGAGGGGGAGGGCCCAACCATGCAAATGCGACCCCCCTGTTTTCTGACTCCTCACTGACTTCTATGGGTGCCTCTGCCTGAGGATGTCAGGGGGATGGGCAGGGTGGGGGCAATTTCAGGGCAGCGGGTGGGGAGGTCACAGATGTGAGGCCTGAGCAGAGGGCACAGGCAGTGGCAGGTGGCAGTTCTCATCTCTGATCTACCGTGACCCCTCAGAAACAGGCCTTGAGTGCCCCTTAGTGTCCAGACACAGACATGCCATTGTATGACATGAGCAGAGCCCATCAGAGACCACTTCTGCCTCCCCACTGCTCTAGCCACTCTCCTCTAAGCGTTAGACAATGTCTCCCAACGTGGCCCCCCATCACCTCAGGGCAGTCTCTCTGTTCTACTTAGACTCCTGGGGGTGAGCTTGTCCATGGCTCCCTTGACAGTTCATGGATCAGGACTGAAGAGTTGTCTCTACACACATTCCTCTAACAGTAAATGTGTACCAATAGGGGAAGGAGTTAACTGGATATGACAGCGGAGGCAGGGGTTCAGGCACCCATCCCAATGCAGGAAGCAGCAGAGAGCAGAGGGCAGCTCCCATGGGGAACTTTGGCAGATGGGACCTGACCCTGATGAGATTACTCTTTACATGTGCTTCTTACCCAGATGGAGTGTGTTGATTCACACTCTATCCCGGCATCTATGTCAATGTGCTCATTGTCAGACGTCTGAGTCATTCCAGTTTTCTCTCCCAAAGTGCATCAGGAAATATCAGTGAGATGTTAAGGATCCCATTTGGGGCATCTGCTCTAGGATTCATGTATATTCTTTCTGAATTCCCTCCCAAATCCATGGTAGCTCTGTTCTGCAGACCTTGAAAAGGACCGTTTTCAGCCTATGTCTTCCCTGGTGGTCAAGAGGAACTTGAATGACTTTCTGGTCTTTTTATTCTATGGCATCATCCTATGTGTCTCTTGAGAACAATACCACGTTGGTTTTCATGACTACAGCTTTGTAATATAATTTCAAAGTGTGAAGAATGGTGTCTCAAGGTTTGTTCCTTCTCAAGATTGCTTTGGCTATTTGGGGTCTTTTCTGGTTCTATACAAAATTTGTGTTTTTTTTTTTATTTCTGTGCAAAACGTCATTGGATTTTTTATGGGGATTGCATTGAATTTATAGAGTGCTTTGGGTAGTGTGCACATTTTAGCATTATATTCATTGTGGAGATCCCAGGATTTAGGAATTACCTGGAGGCTGTGTGTGAGGTCTAAGGGTTTGTCTAAGATGACCTCCATCTCTGTGCTTAAAAATGTGTATGGATTATGATGTTTCAAATGAAAGAAGAGTTACTAGTTTTGGCAATAAGGTAAAGAATGTGGATATGTGTATTTTTTCTTTTTTTATTCACTGATGTATTCTTTTTAATTCAAAAACCTTTCCTGGGCACCAGCTAAATACCGGTAGGCTGCAGACACTCAGTGCCTCAAGGACAAACAAAACTGTCAAGGTCGTGGAGCCTGTTGGGTTTTCATCTGACTCACTATGACAGACAAGGAGGAGATGTTTCGTGTGAGGTATTCAATGGGAAGCATTGAATATTTATAGGACTAGGGCACACGGTACTATGTTAACCGAGAGTCGATGACTAGAAGTCTGTGTGTGTATAACTGCATCTTATGTATTATTTATACGTAGTTTGTGTTATATATATATATATATATATATATATATATATATATATATATGTATACATATATATATGTGTGTGTGTATATATATATATATATATATATATGATATAAATCCCAGGAGATATATCCTAGATGTATTGTCATGAACAGTGCAGAGATGGATTAGATAAACCACTGGGGAAAATAATTGTGTGAATATTTACAGTAGGAGTAGAAACTTGTGTGACACAGAGAAGGACTAGAGAGGGATCTGGTGTGAGTAATTATAATACATTGCACACTGAGAAAGGAGGGCTTAGAGCACCAGGATCTTCGGGGTCATGGGATGAGCTCTGTCCTTACAATTCCCAAGCTTCTGCAGGTTCCCAAATGGGCAATCCCGTCTGGATGGGGGCCCCATCTGGTGCAGGTGACCCAGTCACCTCCAGTGCAGGACACAACTTCCCTGAGGGGGTCCCTCACCTGACATCCCAACAACACAACTATCTAAGTGATGGTGGGGGGTGGGGGCATGGAGTGATTCATGCTGAGGAAGCCACAGCTCTGAAGTAACGACTGAGGTGTGGTGGTGCATGCCACACAGGAGGTCGCACTTGGGGGATCAGAAGCCCCCGACCCTGTGTAGGGATGGATGGGGTGCCAGGCAAGCTCAAGTCCAGAGGGTCCCTCTCTGCTCAACTCTAGTTCCTTCTCCCAGTCCTAAGTGAGTCTGAACTCTGAGACAGCAGGGGGCGCTGGAGGTCTGTCCCTGTGCATTGGGGGAGGTGCAGGGATGGCTGGGGGGTGTCTCAGCTGGGCACCCAGTCCTGGAACCCTGCCTTGTACCCTCTGCTCTATGCTCACCGGGGCCCACGATTGGCTCCCCAGCCCCCCCCCCCCCCCCTCAGTTGTCACCATATTCAGTGAGTAGGTTTCAGGACCCAGGAGGGGAGTGATTTGCATGAAGGATTCCTCTCTGCTCTCCAAAGTGGGGAGGGGATGAGAGAGGCTTTGTGCAGTTCTCTCACTGGTGGGCTCAGTCAGGGGCACAGCCTGGGCTGTCTCCACCTTGACCTGGACCCCTCTCCTCCTCACCCGCCTTGTTCTCCGCTTAGGTGACTGGCTGTGGAAAGCAAGGCGAGTGATTATGGACTGGCATGTGCTGGGCTCCTTCTTCCCCTCTTTTGAAGAACAAGCTGGAGGCATTCCCTCAGGACCTGCCTGTCCGTGTCTCCACTGCTCTGTTGCAGGGTCCTGGGCACAGTGTGCCCCGACACAGGAGGCCTCCCTGTCAGGGTTTCAGGGGCACAAGGTGACCTTCACCTGTACGGGAATTAGCAACAGTGTTGGAGCAAATTATGTGGGCTGCTTCCAAGAGATTTCTCTCAGCGTTACCACAACTGTGGTGCTCAGAAGAAATGGGCCCTCGGGGATCTCAGCTCGGTTCTCTGGCTCCCACTCTGGGAACAAGGCCTCTAGGACCTTCTCAGCCTGCAGCCTGAGGATGAGCCATATTGTTAGTGCTCAACATGGGGCAGAAGCATCAGTTCTGACTTACTGCTGCAGGCCCATGGGGACCTGAGACAGAAAGCTGTCTCTGTCACCCCCAGGACTGCCGGTGAGAAACAGACAGGGAGGCCTTGGAGACCCTGGAGGGTCTGAGGGTCTGACTCTGAGCACAGAGGAAATTTAAAGGGTCAGTGACAGTAGTTGCCTCTCATTTGTTTTTTCTTCCTTTCCTGTCTCCCTTTCCTGTCTCCCTTTCTTTCTTTCTTTCTTTCTTTCTTTCTTTCTTTCTTTCTTTCTTTCTTTCTTCTTTCCTTCTCTTTCTCCCTCTATCTCTCTCCCTTTCTTCTTTCCTTCCTTCCTCCCTTCCTTTCTTCCTTGGATAAAGAGCTTTATTTGGATTAAATGAGAGCTGGTGAAAGAGAAGGGCCCAAGACTCCAGTGAGATTAGGTTCCAAAAGGGCAGGCAGAGCTTATCAACCCAATGGACTCCACCTCCCAGCAGCCTTCCAGTTAGTAGGGTCAATAAAGGCCTGCTGGGAAATGTATTTGCCAGTAAATCACCAACATTTGCCAACCATCACTACAATGGTAGAGTTTCTCTTTTCCATAATTAAATCTCCACAACACCTCCCATGACACCACAAATATTACAAAAAATGTTTTAAAAAATCGCATTTGACAGATCTTATACTCGTCTTGAGTAGTTAGCTCCGAAGTCTCATCATCTGCCAAAAATAGTTCTACTAAACTCATTGGCTGAAACGTCCATCCATGTAGTGAGAAGACAGTCTTTGCTGGCCCATGGTCATTCTAATCCAATTTCCCCAGCCAGTAGGGCTGCATAGCAGAGTAAGGCTCAGATTGGGGGTGAAGGGGGAAGGGACGGGGCTAATTTTCTCCAGTATAAGTTCGCATCTAAAGCTTGGTGGGAGAGCAGAACCAGAAAGGCTTGAGGGAAGGGTCCAGGCCCTGTACTCGGTCTGAAGAGAAGGAGGAGGAGGAGGAGGTGGAGGAGGAATGCTTACCATGCTTATTGTATTTGCATATCTGTAAGAACTTTCTTCATTTTCTTCCATGTCTTCTTTTCCATCTGTTTTCCATGCCAGGTGCCAAGGGATTCACAAGAGGAATGCCAGGAGCAGGTGGTGGGTAGGGAGTAGGTAGGGACCTAGGGGTTGGCCTCCCGGATGCCCTGGTTATGGTGCAGGATGGGGGTGCACTGGGGAGAAAGCTGGATTCCCCCGGGGAGCTGCTGCAGGAGATGGAGAGGGGCCTGGAGGGCAGGCAGGGTGGTCAGGTGGTGGATGGCAGGATGGGCACCTTCAGGGTACCTGACGTCAGTAGATCTGGATTTGGACCTGGCTGCTTGGCATTGGGATTCCACATGTTCAGGTGTTTCCTCCAGCCTTTACACACACCACCACCTGGGCTTGACTCACCCTGCCTCTCACCTCAAGTTCTTTTTCCTAAAAATAAAACAAATCTAGTGAGATAATTTGCATGTCACCGAGTTCACTCCTTCAAGTATACAACCCAGCAGTCTGTAGTATATTTACAGAGTTGTGCAAACATCATCATGATCGAATCGACAACATTTCCATCACCTGCGGAAAAAGCGCTGACCCACTAGCAGTCACGCCATTGCCCCTCTCTGCACTCACCCCTTTGTCACCACCGGTTCCTTCCTGTCTGCAGTGACTTCCCTCTTGCGCACATTTCACAGGTGCTGAATCACAGAACAGGTGCCACTGTAAGCACTTCACTCACTGGCATTAAGAATGTGTGCATTGTTGCGGGAACATCAACACCACCATCTGTAAATATATGGATTGCTTCACTTGGTTGCTTGTCACTCTTGTGCAGCGACCATGCCGATCTATCTGTATGGTTCCAGTTTTAATGGCATCGGCTGTCAAAACAGTAATCACTTACTTTTCCTTAGTGGTTTATACAATAATTAAGGATTTCATTCTTTTTCAATTTTTATCTTCCAATATCAATTCACCCCTTCCATGATTTATGTTATATATTTGTACATACTTCTTTTTGTTCAACAATTTAGCCAGTAGTTGCTGTATTCTGTTATGAAAAATAATACTGTGTGTTATGAGACTGTTTTTCTGGTTTTGGTGTCATGCATTTTTGCTTTACCCTTGGAGAGGATGCAGGCTGTGTCTCCTTTCCCTGGTTCCTATTCCCTCGTGCCTGGTGGATGCCAAATGTTCTTGCCCCTCATTTCCCTTGACTGAGGTGTTTCCAGAGTCCCTTCCTGACTTTCTCACCCCCTGTGCCCACAGCTCTGCAACTGAGACCTCCTGTCTCCCTCTTGCTCTTCCTGGATGCATGTCCCGTGGTCAGGGCTCAGGTCTCCCCACATGCCGGCCTGTGTCTTCACATTCAAGGGACTTTCTCCTCTCATGCTGGTTCAGGCCACTAGTCGCCTTCCCTTTCTGTCTCCTGCAGCTTTTTCTGGAACCCACTTTTCTTCCCACTGATGCTCCTGACTTGTAGTGTGAGCACGGGAGTGAAGCCGCCAGGGTTTCCAGTCTGAGCGCTTATTTATTTGCTGATTTTCACTTCCGGGTTGTGCGAAGTTGCAACTCGGTCCATCTCATGCTTTACGGAAGGTGTGAATTTTGTGTAGTTTCCTCTGTCTTCTTAATTGTTGGTGTGTTTTTAACAGCTGTCATGGGTATTTCCAATTTCTTTGTTTCTAAATTTTCCATATTTTTAATATAATGAGCACCAGAATTTTCCATATTTTTAATAAAATAAAATATAATTTTTATATATACTTTTATATATACTTTGACATAAAAGGAAAAGTTATCAGAGCTAAGTGCTATGACCAATACACTTCATATTTCTCTTCAACTTCTTATGAATACAAAAAGAATGTAACTAAAAACAGAAGTAAAGTGTAATAAGAAAGAATAAGGTTTTTATTTGAGAAATGATATATGTTATATAAAAGGCTCAGGGCATTTAAATTTAAAAATATTTTACTGAAAAAAACAATTCAGTAAAATCATCAGAAGTATGTAAAATAAAACGTATTATTTTAATAAAATTTTAAATAAGAGTTTTACTTTTTTAAATCCCTCATTTTTTTTTTTACTCATGTCTTTAATTATTTAAGCAATTACTGTTCACATTTGGACTTCTTTTAAGTTAATTCTTCTGTTCTCTTTTTTATGTGTACCATTTTTTTCTATATTCATTTAGTTTTTCATAAGTTAAAAATAATGAAAATAGTCCTAATAAGATTACCAAAAAAAGTAAAGTGCTGAATAAACATGTTGAGATGTGTGCAATTTGTATTTTAAAGGAAATTGTAAAATTCCCTGAAGTATATGAAAGCACATTTGAAAAAACTGGCGAATGTTTACTTTTGTCTTCAATAAGAAAACTAACCATAAACATGTTAACCTTTTTAGCTGGTGATCTCATTTCTATCTTCTATGTTTTACTTTGGATTCTGGATAGAAGATACTTTCTAACTTCAAGGAAGTTGAGGGCAATCTGACTATGTATTGAAGACAGGGCAAGACATACCAATGAGTTACGGAGAGAATGTGGGAAGTGAAGGGTCATGGAGTGTCTGAACTAGGGACATCCCGGAGGGAGTTTCATAAATCCATAGTGGGAGCCGTCAGCATGGCGTGTGCACCTGCAGCCACAGTCAGCTGGCAGATTTAGGGGGAGAAGAAGCATCCTGGTGGATTCCATGGGCGTGGGGAGGGGGCTAGTGAGGTGAGGAGACTAATCCTTGGTGGGTGATGAGGGATGGAGTATGGGGATAATGGTGACCCATGACTTGATGTAAGTGAGGAGGGACAAGGGGTATAAGGAAGTGAAGAAATCAGCAGGGAAAGGGAAAGAGAAAATGCAGTTTCTTTCCTATTCCAAAAACCCTCCCACTCACCTTCACCCTGGACAGGAGGGGGTGCTATCTCTCCCCCCCTGCCTCCTGCCTGGTCACCTTGACACCAAGGTGTCAAGAAAAAAAATTGGTTGTGATAATAGTTGAACTATTAAAAACTAGATGACAGCAGGGCTCCCTTAGCCTTTCAGGGGGTGTGATTCTCTTCCAGAGACTTCCTGCAAACTTCAGAATATAGAATCATTTTTCTTATGCCCCAGAATCTGTTTCCCAAGAACTATCTGGACAGTAGATCCTCCAGAGAAACATTCTCCTCTTGTCACTTATGTTCTAGGTTTTAGCCTTTTCCACTGAAAGTCATCACAGTGGACACCTGGGGACACAGGGGACTGTGGGATGGCTGTGGTGTGGGGGCAGGAGGGCTCTCCTGGAACAAGGCCAATGACCAAGCATCCCAGGTTGAGTCTCTGTCCCCGTGGGCAGCACAGTCCCCAACCATCTCTGGGCTCCAATCTGCAGCTGATACTGTTTGGTACATTGATTCTGGGAAAGCAGTCTCAGTGCTGCTCTCACAAGGCCAAGGCCCGTAAGAATGTGACATATAATCTCTCTCTGCTCTCAGGGCTGGGCTGTCACTCCCTTAGTGACACCCTCAGGCAGGGAGGGGGAACCTTTACAGCGAACTTTTTTATTCCAACCCAGAGCTACAAGGCTTGTGACCTCAGGGACACAGTCCCCCTTATCTCCACCTCTCTACCACTCATATGTGAGTTCTTTGATGGGAACTTCCGGGTCCAGGTGACCTTGGTAATATCATCTTGTGCAAAGTGTCTGGTAATGTTTTTGACTTATTTTCTATTCAGGTTGTTTGTTTTCCTGTACCTTGTTTGTTTGAAAAGTTCATTGTATGGTTCCTTCCTTCCTTCCTTCTTTCCTTCCTTCCTTCCTTCCTCCCTCCCTCCCTCCTTCCCTCCCTCCCTCCCATCTATCCTTCCTCATTTCTTTCCTTCCTTCCTTCCTTCCTTCCTTCCTTCCTTCCTTCCTTCCTTTTTCCTTCCTTCCTTCCTTCCTTCATTCCTTCCTTCCTTCCTTCCTTCCTCCCTCCCTTCTTCCCTACTTCCTTCCATCCTTTTTTCTTTCTTTCCTTTCTCATACACATTTATTTGTGCATTTATTTTGTACTGCTCAACTGTACAGAAGTTTGACAATTGATCTGAAATAAATTCTGTTTCTGGTTTATTGGTTTTCACTATTAGATTTTATTTTTGTCATTACTCTGGAGAAATGGTACACATCTTCTCTTATAGTATAGACACTGAGTATCAGATTTTCCAGTCAGTCAGCTCATACTACATATGAGTCATGGGCCGGGTGCTCTCCATCTGCTACAATGCTCCTGAACCCTCTGTGATCTTCTCTCATAGTCATTGCCTTTGAAGTTGGCCAAATATGCCAGTGCTTCTAATAACTTGGGGAAAAGGAAAGAAACTTTGCTCTGGAGCAACTACCAGCATTGGTAGAAAAAGTCCTTGTGAGGATTCCATCTGGAGGCCTGAGGAACACATGCCCTGAGCCCACACATGCCGGAAACCAGCTGCCAAACGGGAGATTTTGTTCAGATACAAGGGATTCAGGACAGAACCAAGGTGTTCAGGTCTCATTCCTCCCGTCTACTTGTCACCTCTACAGATATTCCACATAATCTGGCAGTGAGTTGGCTTCTGGCAGGTGCCTTGGGTGATTAACAATCTAGGATTATCTAAAAACAGACATTAGGCATGTAATGACCCAGACTGACCTATAAGTTCACCCATCATTACAGCTGGCATGGGTTTCCCTTACAGATTCTCTTACATGTTACTGTTGTGCCAAATGTGTTGCAGCTGTTGTTTTGTGAGGGTCTCCTGATAGGTTCCCTCAATCCCAGGGGACAGGCCCTGGCCTCTAACATCGGTCTGTACATGAAAATACAATACTGGTGGGGAAAGTATTTTCTGCCCTTGCACCCTACTCTGGGTTTTAATGTACTTATTGGTATTTTCTTGGCAATTCGTAGTTTTCTTCTGATGCAGTGATGTATCTATTACCTTTAAGCCTATTTTAAAATTGCTCTGCACATTAGGACTGATATAAAAAGAACACTGTATATAAATAAAGTGTATCAATGGACCCTTGCCTTTATTACAGATTCTTCTTCCACTGCTGGATAAGGACCCCCATGGCCTGTTATCTCCAACAACCTGGGCCCCAATTCACTGTACTGGGAAATACCCTGCTTGCTTTTTTTTCATTTCCTTAGACTCCCTGTTCCTCCTCACTTCTTTAAAATCACGGATCATCCTTATCATCATAATGTATTCTTTGTAACCACCGACATTAGTCTTGCCTGCCTCGCTAACAGCCCCCACAGAACCCACTATGCCACTTCCTCCCCAGCTGCCTGTGGCTGCAGGTGCACGTGGCCGTGCTGACTGTTCTCGCTCTGAATTTATGAGACTCCCTCTAGGGAGACCCTAGCTCAGCCACTCTGTGATCCTCCATTTCTCCCATCCCTCTCTGTAATCCATTGTTACGTCTTTCCCCGTCCACAGTACATAGTCAGACTTTTCTCGATTTCCTTGAAGTTAGAATGTATCTCCCATCCAGACCCCAAATTGGAAACAGAAGCTAGAAGATAGTTGCAGGAGCTCAGCTGTGAACTGTTACAATGCTTATATTTTGTTTTCTTCTTAAAGACAACAACAATATGTTCACCACTTTTTTCAAACGTGCCTTCACATTCTTCAGGGAGTTTTACAATTCCCCGTAATATACAGATTGCACACATCTCAGGATATTTGCTCTTATTGTAATAGCGCTCCCACTGGTCTTTTTTTAAGATTTAAAAACATTTTTTTACATTTATTTTCAGAGGCGGGGGAGGGGCAGAGAGAGGGAGAGAGAATCCCAAGCAGGCTCCACCCTGTCAGAACACAGCCCAATGTGAAAACCATGAGATCACAAACCATGAGATCATGACCCGAGCCGAAATAAAGAGCCAGACGCTTAACCGAGCCACCCATGCACCCCAGCACTCCCACTATTCTTAAAATAAAACTTGCTTCAAGCTTATGCATTCTTCGTTTGCTGACCAAAGATTTTTGGTCTATAGCAGAACTATCCTACTTTCCTTCAGATTTGCAGACCACTGGCCTGAGGAGTGAAGGACCAAACGCTCCCAGAGGATAAGTCAAACAGCAGATGTCAGTAAGTGTATGCAGAGTCATGTCTTCATATGGTTTATGGTCTGGGCACCTGCTTCTCCTGCACAGAGCCCCTACCATTTTGACACCTTCCCGTGGTGAACCCTCTGGCTTCACCTGGACAAGAAAGATGGGTTTTGAGACATCTGTCCATAGTCTTCCCAGGTTGCTGGCTTCCTTTCTCACCATCACTCGTCTCTCCAGCACTGATTTTTCAGTGACTATAGCAGAACCCGACTTTGGAACTGGTTCTTTGTCCAGTAACATTAGCACTTTTATTTTGTTCGTAATAACATTAAAATCATTTTCATTATTATTTTTTTGAGAGAGAGGAATGGAGAGAGAGAGAGCGACTGCAGGGGAGGGGCAGAGGGAGAAGGAGAGGGAGCATCTCAAGCAGGCTCCATGCCTGGCAACAGGCTGACCTGGGGCTTGATCTCACGACCGTGATCCTAACCTAAGATGAAATAAGCAGTCAGTCACTTAACAGATGAGTGACCCAGGCATCCCTTCATTATTTTTTTAAAAGTGTTAATGTTTATTGGGGCGCCTGGGTGGCTCAGTCGGTTGAGCGTCCGACCTCGGCTCAGGTCATGATCTCATGTTCTGTGAGTTCGAGCCCCGTGTCGGGCTCTGTGCTGACAGCTCAGAGCCTGGAGCCTGCTTTGGATTCTGTGTCTCCCTCTCTCTCTGCCCCTCGCCTGCTCATTCTCTCTCTCTCTCTCTCTCTCTCTCTCTCTGTCAAAAACAAATAAACATTAAAAAAATTTTTTAAAAGGTTTTAATGTTTATTTACTTTTGAGAGAGAGAGACAAACAGATACAGACACAGAGAGACAGAGTGCAAGTGGGGGAGGGGCATAGAGAGGTAGACACAGAATCTGAAACAGGCTCCAGGCTCTGAGCTGTCAGCACAGAGCCCAAGGCAAGGGTTCAAACTTGGGAATGATGAGATCATGACCTGAGCCAAAGTCGAATGTTTAATAACTGACTGAGCCACCTAGGAGCCCCATCCCTTCATTATTTTTAACTTATGAAAAAGTATCATTATTTAAAGATTATTGAAATAATTAATAGAAACTTTAATTTATATTTCTGATGACTCCACTGAATTTTCTTATCAGTGCAATATTTTTAATCTAAATACCTTGAGCTTTCTATAAGCAGAAAGTTTGGAGGTCCCTAGAACAAAACCAAAACAAAAGAAATATAAAGACAGAAAAAGAGGAGACAGCTTTCCTGACCCAAAAGCAATAATTTCAGCCCCCAGCTGTTTTCTGGAATCCATACCCTGCAGGCTCTACTTGCCCAGTACACATCTTGCAGAACCTTCTAGGAAGCGTTGGAACAAATAAATACAACAACCTGGTCATAGAAGATTTTAAGGAAACAAAGGGAATGCGAAAACTAAGTCTCTACGAGGTCAGGAAACAGTCTGACCACATCAGAGACAAAAACTCAGTGGTGTAACACCCAGTGTTGTTTCAAAAGTAAAGCTGACCTAAAGCACATTCTTGAGTTGTTTTTGCAGGGTTCAAACCGCGCCCCAAAGGGTTAATGAGGTTAGAACTGTCCCCAGCAGGACCTGCACTGACACCCCTTCTTTTTTCACAGGAAAGTCAACCTTCTGTTTCAGAGGCAAACAGCAGGCCGGGCTTGGCAGCCTAGACCAGGTACATCCTCCACCAACTCCACCTGCTCAGATGGACCCCGGCGTGTCCTCCAGGGACCTCCGCCTCAGGATGATGTTCAATCTCCGCTCTCGGAGGAGCACAAGCTTCAGCTAACACCTCACAGGATACACACACAGGCCCGTGCTCTCAGGACCCCTGCACAACCTGGTGCCACCTTACGTGGGATGACAAAACTCCCTCTTCTGGGTCTCCATCCTAACCCTGAATCAAAGGAACCCACTCCCCTCCACTCAGGGAGTCACAGCTTTGGAAGTTACTCCCCTGATCTCCTTATTGGCTGCAGATCAAGATTCCTTTGTGTGACGTCTAGTGCAGTCTCTCCCCCTGTGACTCACCAAGGAGTGAACTCATGGTGGTTCTGTGACACTTGGACCTGATACATTTCATCCCTTAACAAGAAAACCTGGCTTATTCTCCCTACTCTACCTGTGGTTTTAGTCACATTTATTGAATGTATTAATAAGAAATTGCCAATACATATAAACTAAATATATTTGATCGTTTTTACTCCTTATATCAATGTTAGAATCCAGTAAAAAATAAAAACAGTAATTAACTTAAGAAGTATTCTTTAAAGGAGGTTCCCTTTTGATATGATTTTTTCACATTTAAACAAAATTTTCATGAGAATTTCCGGATAGCTGAGGTGAAATATCCATGACAGCTCTTAAAAACACCTGCATAATTAAGAAGGCAGAAGAAACTACACAAGACTCACACTCTTTTAACACATGAGACAGACCGTGCATCATCTTCACACAGCATGGAAGTGAAATAAATGAGGAAGTAAATGCAAATGCAAAAGTAAATGCAGGGACCCTGGTGGCCTTGCTCGCACGCTCACACCACAAGTCATGAGCTTTAGTGGAAAGAGAAGTCAGTTCCAGAAACATCTGTGAAGAGAGAAGGAGAAAGTTAGCAGCGGCCTGAACCACCCTCAGAAGAGAAAGTCCCCTGAGTGCGAAGACACAGGACAGAGTGCGGGGAGACCTGACCCTGACCACAGGATGGGCATTCAGGGCGAGCAGGAGGGAGATAGGAGGTCTCAGATGCACTGTTGTGAGCAGATGGGCAAGAAAGTTGGGAGAGCAGCTCTGGAAACACCTCAGTGATGGGAAAAGAGGGGGAAGGAGACAGTAAGCACCTGCCAGCCACGAGGGATAAGAAAGAAGAGAAAAGAGAAACAGCCCACCTCCCTACCACAAGGAAAGCAAAAATGTATGATACAAAAACTAGAAAAATTGTCTAATAATCACATAATAATTTTCATAACAGAATGGAAGAGTCACTGGCTAAAGTTTTGAACAAAAATGGAATCTTCAAAAGTATACACAGTTTAAAAATGACAAGGGGGTAACAGATATTGGAAAATAAAAATTAAAAAAATGAAATCTGTAGTTACTTCATAGAGCGCTGAAGAAAAATAAATTATGCTTATTTAGACAGCCTCTTATTAAAATGGGAATCTTCCAGATCAGTTAGCACGGCATCCATACAAGGGTGGTTTGCAAATAAGTGAAGAGGGGTCCATGCCATGGAGGATAGGCACCAGGTTCTGCTTCTGAGCACACAAGTGAGACACCTGCACAAACCTCTCGCTCCCCTCCTGGGACAGCAGAGTGGAACCCTTCATGCAAGTCATTCCATCCCCTGGGGTGCCGGAACTGAATTTGGGGAAAGCTGGATGTGAGTTGGGGCTGGGAGGCCTCTCCTGGGCTGCAGTGAGCACAGAGCAGAGGGCACAACGTAGGGCCCCAGGCCTGGGTTTCGAGCTTAGACCCCCACAGACTATCAGGGAGAATGTGACCTGAGCACAAGGGCAGAGGGCACATACGCCCCTCCACAGCATCTATGTGGGAGGCCTGAGGGGAAAGCCAATCTCTCTCTCAACTCAAGACATTTCCCACTCTTGCAGTTCATTCCCTATAACCCTGTGCCCTGACCTTGTGTGTGTGTATGTATGATTTAAGTATATATATATGTGTGTGTGTTTGTGTGTGTGGTCATACATATGAAACACAAATTACTTACATGAAATATTAGATATGGGTATACATATATACACACTTTTAGCCAACCACTCTCACTTAACATAGAACTGTATGTCCTATTCCTACAAATGCTTACTGTTTCTCTCTGAACTTCACATAAAACATCTGATCACTGTCTTTCATAGTGAGTTAGATGAAAACCCAACAGATGTCCATGACCTCACAATTCTGTTTGTTCCTTATAGCACAGTATGTGGAGCTTGTTGATACTTAGCTGGTGCTCAGTCAATATTTTTAAATTAAAAAATAAATCAGTGAATAAAAAAAGAAAAAAATATACACATATCACTTTCTTTAACTTATGGCTAAAACATATATCTCCATTTTATTTTGGGCCATCATTATCCACCCAGATTCTTACCCCCAGGCATGGGTGTCATCTTAGACACATCCTTATACCTTACTCATAACCTCCAGGTAATTCCTAAATCCGGTGCTTTTCACAGCAAAAGTAACTTTAAAATGTCCATGCTACCCAAATCAATCTATAGATTAAATACAATTTCTATGAAAAGTCCAATGACATTTTTTCACAGAAATAGAAAAAAGTCCCGAAGTTTGTATCGAGTCAGAAAAGCCTCCAGGGGCCAAAGCAATCTTGAGAATGAACTGTCGCAGGGTGTATGGCCAGAGTCACAAAAGATGAGTCCGCAAACGAAGTGCCGTTAAGTGAAGGTCCTCATACTCGAGTCGGGATGAGGCCCCAACTCTAGAATGAAGCTTCTTTTTATTAGGATAATTGCTAAAGACTATGTACATAAAGTCAGCTAAGCAAGTGTGTTACTCAACCTAACGGTCTAGCTTTTCAAGGTTGAATTTCCAGTTAACTGGTTTCTGTATCACTAGGAAGGGTCAGATGTGAAGGAGGATCCACCTTGGACACGTTCAGCTATGTAAACATGTCCTAAAGCCTTGCACCTTCTCCAGCCCTTCCCTTTTGAAGTCTTTTCCTTGGAGGCTTCTCTCCTGCATCTCCCACAAAGAACAAAGCTGGAGTCATCATACTTTCTGCTTTCAAATTTTGTAGTCATGAAAACAGTGTGGTACTGGTGTAGAATGAGACACATAGATAGATGCCACAGGAAAAAAAGAGACCAGAAATAAATGCAAGTTCCCCTTGACCACCAGGGAGGATGTAGGCTGAAAACAAGGACTTTGCACGGTCTCTGGAAGAGAGCTAACGTGGATTTTGAAGGGGATTCAGCCAGGAATGTGCATGAATCATACTGCAGATGCCCCAAATGAGATCCTCAGGTTCTCACTGGTGTTTCCTGACACATTTTGGGAGAGACAGCTGGAAATGCCGGACCCCGTGCAATGGGACACATTGATACTCATGCCATGGTGGGCAGCGTGCATCCACATGGTCAATCTGGGGTAAGAAACGCAGCCCAAAGGACGCTTTCAGCTGGGTCAGGGCACACCTGCCAAGAGCCGCTGCAGGAGCTGCCCTCTTTTCTCTGCTGCTTCCTGCGTTGGCACGGGGTCCTGAGCCCTGGTTCCGCTGCCATTCCAGGTTACCCATTCCCCTGCTGGTGCACTGTTACTTTGGGGAATGATGAAAAGGTCCTAGAAATGGATAGTTGTGACGGTTACATAACACTGCAAATACACTTAGCGTCTCTGAGAATGATTAAACTAGTAAATTTACCGTTATGTGTATTTTTGTAATTATTAACTAAAAGTTGAAAATCAAAATTATATTTAAGAAGCTATAGTCAAACAAATACCCTTGCCACCCTTATATGTGCTCCCCTATTGTAACTCACCCCAGCACTAACAAGTTACAGCAATTAAAAAATTTGTTTTCTTCCTGCAGATTCCACACGTAAAGGAGATGGCACAGTATTTCTCTTTCTCCGCTGGGCTTATTTCACGTAGGGCAATGTCCTGCACATTCGTCCAAGCTGTCTCTAATGACAGGACTTCCTCCTGGAAAGACCCATGGGGTTGACTTCCTTTGTGCACACATGGGGGAGATCCTGCTCCTGGTACCCCACCGCCTTCCTACTACTGGGATCACTGATGAGGAGAGGAGAATAGGACACAGTCAGTGCCTTGGGGGCTCGGGACGCCAGCCACAGAGGTGCCCATTGGGCCCTGGTGGTGGCAGCTGTGGGAAACTCACATCTGAGGGATCTACTTCACCCACCTTCCCGAGAGCAGGCTCAGCATTTTGGAGCAATGGTGGCACTTCCTCTTCACCCTCACAAGCCCCACTGGGAGGTTTGCTAACCTGACACCCAAAGCTCCTCCCAGGGCTAATCGCCATCTCCTGACATCACACCTGAAGGGCAGGTACCCAGCCAGTGCGCCAGGCCAGCGGAAACACACAGCGACTCAGTCAGCCCTGAGCACAGGAGCCTGGAGGGAAGGGAGGGCCTCGGCTCTGACCCCAGGAGATACAGAGTACATATTGTGGAGGACTGTCCACCAGCCAGGATGGTGCCTGCACTCTGAAAACTAATTTGATGTGCCTTTGTGAAGAGAACAAAAGCCAGCTCAATAGGCTCTGATATTTACACGTGGCTGACCAGACAAAGTGTCTGTGTTATCATCGTTATTTTGTTGCCTTTTCTGTTTTTAATTTCCCTGAGAGTTCTGATACGTTGCATAAGAAACTGGGAAGAAGTCATTCAGATCCAGAAGCCACTGACAGGTACAGTCAGTGTGTATGCAAGTTATTTCAAACTTCAGGAGAGTCAGAATGCAAGGGTCTGACAATTAATGAAATGGGTATAGGACATTGGGCAGGTGTCATTATGGCTGGTGGTCACAGCAGAGGGTCCAGCTCCTCCCAGGCAAAGGCTGCCATAAATGCTCGTGCAATACAGGGTCCTTAGGAAGGTTTAGCCTGCACCCCAAGATATCTCAGGAGAACATGGTGTGTGCCTGAGACCCCTGTGGCTGGGTAGTGTGGAGAAAGGGAGGGAGAGGAGAGGTCACCCGGGGTGCTCTGGGCCCCATGGAGGGAAGAACTCTTTTAACAAATGTGAATTTATCCATTCTTCTTAAGCTGGTAGATACAGGGGCTGAGACCCAAAGCCGCTACTCCTCAGCTCCTTCCCTCGCCTTCCTGTCCCCAGGCCTAGAGGTCTATCAGTGACAGCCAAGGCCAGTCCAGGGGTCCTGGGTCACAGAAGCATGGACTGCATGGTGGTCTTGGGAAAGGAGGGGATGAGGTCACTGGAGAGGGAGCTGCAGGTCAGGAATATGACCTCAGGGAAAAGGATCTGGAAGGATAGACAAAATCTGAGTGAACCATTGATTAGAGAAGTCTTCCTCCTTCCTGCTTTCCTTCCTTCTCCTGTGAGAACTGGGCATGGACATCCTCTTGTGTATTTCCTTATTTTTAATGAGAATTTCATTCTCCACAGGGATCACTGCTGGGATCCCTGCTATTCCCTCCATTTGTCTCAGACCTTTAATCCCAGCTGTGCCTCTGGTCAATGCCACTCATTAGAGATTTAGCTCCACAGCAAATCCTAGGACAGAACTTGGGACAAGGAGACCTGGAAGATGTCACTGGGGGTCAGCTGGACAAAGATGACAACAGAGGAAACAGGGAAGGGGGAATGACACATGTCCCCGGGTGGGACACAGGGAGGTGACAGAGTGGACCCTCAGCTATGGGAGATGGAGGGATGTTCCAGAGGGTCTTGTGGAAGGAGGCTGATGCCCAGAGAGACAGAGATGCCCTGACTGACACAGGTGAGGTCAGGTGGGAGGGCAGGTGAGGGGTCTGCTGTCCCCGCGTCACATGGCAACCATGATTTAGATAGGTGTGGAAACATCACAGACGACCAGGGCTGAAGGATGCCTTTCCTCCCCCATAGGAAAGATGGGGGTGTTACTGTAACTCCTTGACTGAGGGCTTAGTCTGCACCATTCATTCGTTCATTCATTCATTCAATTCATTCATTCATTCTTTCATTCAACCCACATTAAAGTAATTTCCGCAAGTGTAAGATCAGTGCTCATCACAGTGTGAAATAAAATATGATTTTTATTCATTTCAGAGTTGTGGTACACTGTTTCATATGATGTGCATGGTTGCTGTTTGCCTTTCTCCTTCTCTGTATTTGACAGCCAATTTATATTACCCAAAGGTTCCTACCCAATCGATTTGTGTCTATTTATCAAAGGAATCCTTGATACACTGGGAAAAAAAGGATACAATTGTATATGCACCAAATGTAAAATATAAGGAGTATCTAAAACTTAAGACAAAAGGAAGAATCAAAAAGGAGTAATTGACACATCTGAAAAATACAATGTCAGCTTCCATAAGTCACCATGAAATATAGAAATAATTGACGAATATCATATTGCTTAGAAATAGCAACTGAAATCGTAGCAGTTTGAAAACTAATGAATTTATTCTTTATTTATCATAATAAACTGGGGAGTCACACTAATCAGCCGGGATCCCTGACCTTGAAGGGAGCCCTGAGCCAACCCAAGAAACTCTCAGATATTCTTAAGGCACCCCAAGTCAGAAAATCCTTCCCTGCTGGGAAGGCCTATGTTTCAGGAAGGATTGGAAAACTGGAGGTGGGAGAAGAACCCAGGTCCCTGGAGTCCCTCACGAAGTTGGAAGGGACAGAAAGATCCAGCTAACCCCTAGTGGCTTTTAACATGAGTCAGAATTACAAACAAATGCAACAACACATCAGTAATTAAGGGTTTTTAAGGGAACAAAGGGAATACAAAGGTTAACAATCTCCACCAGGCCAGGAAAGTGCTTCACCACATCAGAGACAACACAGCAGAGGGCAAACTCCCAGCGCTGTGTCAGAGGAAGCAAGGCCCTGCATTCCTTTCCCCAGGTCAGGAGCCCAAACCTCCTCCAGTTTATACTGGCTCTGGGAGCAGGCCCCTGGCCCCTTCCCCTTGCGGGACGGTTACTTCTGCTTCGTTATAATGTCAGTCTCCACACGAGGAGGAGCGCAAGCTGCACGGACATAACCTAGGATGCAGGTAGGGTCCTGTTTTCTAAGTGTGCCCGTGAGACACGATGGCCACCTTTCGCAGGGTGACAAAGTCCCTTTTCTGAATATCGATCCCGATGACTAAATAAGAAGAACCCGCTCACTCCTGCTCTGAGACTCAAGGCTTTGCAAGTTATTCCTCGTGATCTCATTATTTTGCTGCAAATCCAGTTTCCTCTGTGAGACCACACACCTGGCAGTCTCTAAATTTCACTCTGGGTGGAAAGAACTCAGCTTAGTTCTGAGACAGCAACTTCATTTTCCTCTCCCTGTCTCTCTAAGTTCTATTACTTAAATATATAAATTATAATATATGATACGTAAATTGCAACATGGAACATACATATAATGTGTATATGCAATCTGTAGTGTTTTATATTATATAAGATACCTATATTTAATAGTTATATAATACAGTTACACATGTAATAATTCAACATAACATATTACACATTTAAAATGTGTTTATATATTGCTTATATATTATACATAATTTTGTAATATGTAATATTTATTTATAATAAATATTTTATATATATATATATATATATATATATATATATATATATTTCTTTTTGCCCCTATCAAGGACCCAGATGCCCTGGATGACAAAGTAGCACAGTCTGACAGAGGCCCTTGAAGGAAAGCTGGAGGCTACAAGGTGAGAAAGAATGGGGGTGATGACTAGCCATGCACAGATGATGGAAAGAAAGCCACGTGAATACTTTCAGGGGAGGTTGCTCCCCTACCTGCCAACCCAGCATCTTTTCTCTTCAGCCCTAAAGCTAACTCCCTGTCTGTGAGAGGAGGTAAAGAAAGAAATCAGGACAGGCCAAGGAAGCCCCAAGTTCTGCTGGCTGAGGATATGTTGCTGGAATTCCCATCCTCCCCTCCCCAGGGGTCCCTTGCTCTAGAACCAGAGAATATTGCAGGTGATTTTTTCATTATGCAAACTTCTCCAGGTGTGGGATTACCTGTCCTTACCTGAACACCACCTGGGCATTGACTCCTTGGGGTTGGAGGATGAAACATGGGAGTGAGGGAGTCAGAGCTGAGGGCTCATGTGGGTCCCTGCAGGGTCACACTGCCGTGAGGACACTGCCTGACGAGTGTGCGAGAATTATTAGAGTGGTTCCCTAGTTGGTCAGCTCCAGAAGCCTGTCCAAACAGGACAGGTCCCACAGTGCCACCTGCTGGGCTTAGACACTAAGTGGTCTAGTCCTTCTGACACCTCCCAACACCCCTGGAATGGTGTCCAGACTTTTGCAATGGGATCTAGAATGGTGCCATTGACGAGTGCAGAGGGATGAAGAGGTGCCCTCTGTGCTTTTTTAGGACTGGTTGTATTTTTTCCAGGTCACTAATGACCTCCATGTGGTTAAATACATGGTGTATCGATTGCACAGTGTTAATGCTACCAGGTATTACCTGACATCAGAATTTGCCTCTTCGAGGTGCCTGGGGTCATAACCAGTCTAGTGTCATCTTGAACCTAATGAAAGACTTAAAGTTCTTAGAGTTCCAAGGTGGTTCACGCCTCAAAATAATTCTACTTGGACTTGCCTTCCAGTTTGACCATTGTTGTTGTGGGTTAGATTCTCCTGCTAGGTCCCTTCAACCCACACCGCAAGGACTTCTGATGCTTGTCTTTGCCATGAGGATAGAATGCTGTCAGAGAAATGTGTCTTCTGTTCCTGATAACTTTTCTGGGTTCAAATTTCCCTTGAACTTTAGCCTGACAAATGCTTATAAATTTGACACTCTGATATACTTGATATATCAGTTTTATAATTTTATTCAGTATGAGTACTGGCATAAACAAAACGTTAATATAAATGGAGCCCTCTTCCCTTCTGAGGGGTTCTCCACTTCTCTTTCACTGAAAATGTTGGAGTAGTAATGACCTGTTGCTCTACATGCATTGGACCCTAACCAAGATTTTTTGTTCAGCACTCCATGGAATTCATGAGGGTTGGGTGTTTAACATCTCAGTCCAAAGAACAGACATTTATCCAACATCTTTCCAAACAAAGAACCAGAGGGGGTGAGCAGTAGACCTCTTTGGATTATACTGGGGGCAGTAAGCACTTGGCGAGACATCACTGAATGTGGAGATGGATTTGGATGGTGTTGGTTATATCTTCACAATATTAAGTCATCCATCTTATGGACGTGCTGTCTTCCCATATATGTAAGTCTGCTTAATATGTTCAGCAATCTTTTGTAGCTTTCCGATTCCAAGGCTTTTGGCCATTTGGTTAAGTTCACTCCTAAACGTCTTGTTCTTTTTGATGCTGTCCTGAGTGGAGTAATTTTGTAGTATCCTTATGGGCTTCTTCAATGTTGGTATAGAGAAAGCCACCTGATTAGTCTAGAGAATTACTACTTGAACTTTTGTAGGAGATGCTACATAGATAGCATTTAGGGTTATAATAAGAGTTTGTTTCCTATGTGGGAACAGTAGGAACAAGTAATGAAGCAGGAGGGAATGAGAAAGTGACGCTCTGCCTCCATGACCATGAAATGAGCAATCTCACATGGCAGACACTGTGCACACGAGGAGGTAAATAACCAGATAGAACCCAGGCCATCTCCACTCATGATGGAAACTGAAAATTCTAAAGCTTTACTTCCTTTCAAGTTTGAGAAACACTTCATTTCTATGTTCCAGAACTTTTTAGCTATTTGTGAAACATAGATTTCGTAAGCACCAACTATTCTCTGACGGGTACAATGGGGGAGTAACACGGAGGGTCAGGGAGGAGCCGGCTCTGTGTTCCTGTCTCCTGTGTTCCTGACCCAGTGGTTCTATCAGGAGTGAGAGGAGAGCTCTGCTTCCAGAACTCTGCTTCCTCAGGGTTTGGCCCCTGGGAGAGGACACCAGACCTCCCAGCACCCAGCGCCTCTCTGCTGGCTGACCAGTTCTCACTCCTTCCTCCAGCCTCCAGCATCTCCCCACACTTCCTCTCTGAACCCTTATTCCTCTTCTCTTAGATCAACATCATCTAAAAGAAGCCCTCCAGCTTTGACACCCACCTTGGACTGTTGGATTATTTCAAGGTGGAGACAAAAAACGTATTCCACTCCAGTTATTCATCTTTTCTTTTATATTTACAGTGGGATTATGCACTTAGTTACCTATAAATTTTAAATTACAAGTTATTCCCAGATAATTGTACTTTTATTTTATTGACTCATGTGCTGCATTACTGAGACATCTTCAATTAAAATTTCACAAGTTATAGAAATCATTCAGTATTTGTCCTCTATAAGTAAAAGACCAATAAAGTGCAATTTTCAAATACAAGATCGTATTTGAAATGTATGTTAATATCTAAAATACGTAGGTGTCAGTAGGGTATGACATGTGCACAGACAAAAGTTCAGGGTATTTCATGTTGAGGGGTCATGGAGACCACTTATGTGAATCCTTAGGAGAGGAGGTTGCCAAATATCATCAGTCCTTCCTGAGATATGTGGGTCTGTCCCACCTAGGGATGACAAGTGATTAGAGTGAAAGGAAATGGGTCAGTCACCAGATGGGAAGGAGCTCAAAGATTTGGGGATGCCCTGGAGAGGAGAGAAGGTGAAACAAGGAAGTGAAGGGGGAGGGAGGAACCTCTAAGGCAGAGAGAAAGGACCCCCTCTGCCTGGTTCATCCCACACTCTCCACACAGAGCCCCTGCCCCTCCGCAAGAGAGCTGTCTGAGGAGCCTGCAGAATATGGTGAAAGGAAGGGCTGAGGGCATGAAGAAGCTGGACGGGCACAGAGAACCTGCAAGAAGATTGATCCAGTCACTGCTCAGGCTACTCTCAGGTCAGAGATGCCCTTGTGAGCTGAACAAGCTGTCATCTGTCACTTACCTGTGTCTCCCATTTTGAAGGACTTCCACCTCCTCACTCCTCTCAGGACACCCTACAGCCTCTCTTCCCATCAGAAGATTCCCGTCCCCACCTGCCCTCCCTGACATTTGGTCACCTGGGCAGGGACCGTAATTGTGCTGACTTTGCAGCTCCTGCTGCTCTGGATTCCAGAGTAGGAGCAGATGGCAGTTCTGGAATAGTGAATAGGGTGGGGCTCGGTCCGGGGGGGGGGAACCACCTCCTGCAAGTGAGGGCAGGAGCTCCTCTCTGAGCGGCACTTGGGTAGCAAGGAGTGTTCTCATACGCATTGTATTTTGCAAAGTAACATGGAGCCGTATCAGAAATATGACAGCACAGCCTCCTGAGGGCCACCCTGGGGACTGGGGACAGGATCCCATTCCTTTTTTCCTTTCATTCTTGGGAACGGAGTCATTCATGCGAATAGGGGGCTGCCATTCCCCGTGCTGGTCCCTGCGTCACTCTGTGCTGGTGATGGTTCTAGTCACAGAGAGAAGGAATAGATGACCAGGTTTCCGAAGGCCTGAGGTAGGACCAGCATCTGGTTTCTCCATGGGTTACAGGAGTCACAGTGCAGAAGAGTCACACATGGGTGGGGTCATTGTTCCCAGTCCCACTGAAGCAGGCTCAGGCTCTTCCCATGTATGGGAGAGGTGGGCATCAGTCCCTGCTCTCTTGTCAGGCACAGCACCCCCTAGTGTCCCCGGAATCATAATCTGTATATAAATCTAATCGGTACTGCAAAATCAGGTTTTTAAATGAGGGAACAATTCACTTACTAACCGTTGCATGAAAATGGATAATACACAAGTATGGGAATGAGAAATGGCATGTGGACAAAAATCAAAAGTGAAAAAATCATACTGTTAACGTCTAATAAGAATAATTTAAAAGCGTACTTTACTAGGAAGTAAAAATGGTTCCATTAAAAAAATGAAAAGCAGACCACTTTCCTTAGAATAAAATAGACAACATTATTAGGAACTCTTCCACAAAAATGTGTAAGATGTGGTTAACTTCACGAAAAACACCAACAACCTTCAGGGACCATAGTTTCATTTGATATATATCAAACAAACAAATATATATATATACATATATATGTATATGTATATATATGTATGTGTATATGTATATGTATATGTATATATACATATATACATATATATAAATATATATATACATATATATATACATATATACATATATACATGTATATATGTATATATATGTATATATATGTATATAAATATGTATATGTATATGTATATATATGTATATATATGTATATGTATATATATGTGTATATATACATATACACATATATATGTATATATATATATCATGAATAACAAAGGACAATTTAAATTACTATAGAAAGAATTGTCGCAATGATCCATACACTTGATATACAAAATACAGAAAAATGAAAATTGTGGAAATTATAAAATATGGAAGCAAATCCTCTAAGTAAAATATCAGCAGTGAGATTCCATTATCAGACTAAAATAATCTTACATTGGGACCATATGTGATTTATTGCAAACATAGAGTGGAATTATATGTTGATAAATCCTCTAAGACATCGTATTTGTAAATCAACAGATGAAAATCATTATCTCACTAGAACACAAAAGATCCTTTACAAAATTGAAAGAAAAGTCCTGATAGAAAACACATAAAATGGCAACAGAGACATTTATACTGTGATAAGACACTCTCTCCCACACACATAGAACTCAGTCCCACAGCCAGGAAATTACCTAATGGGGTGAGGGTGGGAAGGACATTTCTACAAGGTGAATAGGCTAACGTGACCTAAACACCATTATCATTCAACATCCTTCTGCAAGTAAGTATTAACAATGCAAGTGGATAACAAAAATCACTGGTTGGATCTCAGCACTGATGGGAACGGACAGGAACTCATTTCAAAAGACCGCAAAACACAATTCACCCATAGATACTCCAGGGCTGGTGCAACAGTGACAGAAGAAATCACCCCAAAGAGCAAAAAGAACAGGCATTCCTAGTGAAGATTAATAAGAGGATTACACAGGTCTGGAAACTTCCAGAAATAGGTAAATGGCCAAAGATGGAGATGCTAGATCCTGAGAGGTCAGGTGGGAAAGGGGCACACTGGACCCCAGTCCATGAACTTTAGTGACAAGAGACCTGTGTCTCAACCTAATGGGTGAGATGAGTTTTCTGTGTCCCTTGAGTCCCTTTGTCTAGGAAGGGGCTTAAGGAAAGGCAGAGCCCTCACTCCCAGGTGGCGCTGCTGTGTGCACCTGAGCCCATGGCGGCAGCAGCAGGAGCATCAGAAGCAGAAGTCACAGGCTGAACCTGAGCAGCTGCTGGGGCCTCGCCCTCCCAGCAGATGAGAAAGGGGTTCTGCTTTCAGTTCTCATGGGCCTGGGGCTCTGTGTGAGCCCGAGATGCTGTCCCAGGAGGGGCAGGGAGGAGCAGGGTCCCTAGAGGGTCTAACCATCATAATAGATGAGTATTTGGGAGCACATTTGCGGTAGCTGTTGTTACCAGACACGTATTGGACTCTCCTGATGTGTCCTGACTCAGACCGAGCTGCATTTGGTGTCCCTATTTCTGCCCTGACCTGTCACGGACTCTACCCTTAAGGCAGCCTGCCAGTGACATCCTGGACTATATGCTAAATTTGAAAAAAAATCACACGATATTGCTTCCAAGGACAGGCTTCAAGCCGAAATTTAAAAGAATGTGGAAAGACTTTGTAGACAGACATATTCCCTGGAGCGGGTCTCAGACCCCGGTTTATATCAAACAAACAAAGAAACAGCTGACTTGGCCAAAAAGTCAGGGTTGGATGGCAAGTCCCATTGCTGTGGGACAGGTTTTTATCTCACTTCCCCACAGGCCTGGAGCACTGGATGAACACTGATACAGTAGTCAAAGGACTGGCAGTAATAATCAGCCTTGTCCTCAGCCTGGAGCCCAGTGATGGTCAGAGAGTCTGAGTCATCAGACCTGCAGCCAGAAAATCAGTCACGGAGCCCTGAGAGTCGTTTGCTATTATCATAGATGAGGAGTTTGAGGCAGCCTTTCTTGGGAGCTGTTGGTACCGGCTCACACCAAGAATACCGATGTTGTTGGGGCACCTGGGTGGCTCAGTCGGTTAAGCGTCCAACTTCCGCTCAGGTCATGATCTCGCGGATTGTGGGTTCGAGCCCCACGTCGGGCTCGGTGCTGACAGCTTGGAGCCTGGATCCTGCTTCAGATTCTGTGTCTCCCTCTGTCTCTGTCTCTCCCCCACTTGTTCTCTGTCTCTCTGTGTCTATCAAAAATAAATAAACATAAACAAAAATTTAAGAATACGATGTTGTTGGCACTTCCAGTGCAGGAGATGGTGACTGTCTGTCCCAGGGACCCAGACAAACAATGAGGCTGGCTGAGTCAGCACAGACAGGGCCCAACGTCTTCCCAGGACCCTAGGAGTGGGAGAGACAAAGAGAGGGGGATGCTGGGATCTGGAGGCAAGAGGGGGATCAGGGTCCATGTGTCCTCCCAGGACCCCTTCCCCATCCCTGCATACAGTTACCTGTGCAGAGAGTGAGGAGGGTGAGCAAGACAGGTGACCAGGCCATGGTGGGGGTCATCACTGATCCTGCCTTTTGTGGTCTCACTGCAGAAGAGCCGCCCCCAATATCTCCCTTCCAGAGGGCCCATCCATGCAAATGAGACCCCAGCTCTCTGCCCCCTAACTGGTCCTGCTTTAGGTGCCTCTGCCTGAGGATGTCCGGGGGGTGAGCAAGAGAGGTGCTATGTAGAGCTAGGAGTGGGAACGTCACAGCTGTGACCCATGATCAGAGGGCACAGGCAGTGGCAGGTGGAAACTCCCAGCTCTGGCCATCCCTGACTCCTCAGACACAAGTGATGAGCACCCCCTGGTGTCCAGGCCTGGACACAGCGTTATGTGGCATGGCGACCAGAGCCCATCAAAGAGAGCTCCTGCCTCCCCACTGCTCTGTCCACTGTCCCATTCCTTCAGGCCAGGCCGGATGCCTGCTATGTGACCTCCCATCACCTCAGGGTGCACTTTGCTCTACTCAGGCTCCACGTAGTGAGTCTGTCCACGGTTCCCTTGGCTGTTGATGGGGCAGGACTGAGGTGGTGATTCTGGCACAACCACACAGATGAGGATCAGGGCCAGAGCAGCGACGGGTCCACATTGACACATGGCCAGTTCTGTGCAGGAGGCTGATTTCTTCCCTCTTCCCTGGTTCCTCTCTGGGCTCAGAGTTCTCTTTCCCAGAAGCTCCCTCAGCACTGAAGAGACAGGGAGCCCTTTTCTCCAGGTTGTGGGTAGACGCCCTCGTGTGCCTTCCTAGGGGGGTTACACACTGACCATCTTCGTCGTGTGTCACTACTTCCACCTCCATGAAACAACAGTTCTCCACACACTGTGGTTAGTGATTCCCTCCTAGAATCTGTCCCCCAGCACACAGACCCAAGACTGCAGGAGCCCGAGTGTGGCTCTGACCTCAGAACACGAAGGGCAAACCTGCAGGAAGCTCCAGGAGGGAAGGAGTGACAGCCGTGGGTGCTCTGACGGGGACCTCGTCACAGACTTCATGTGTCTGTCACCATTTGGACAACTGTTAGCTCAAAATGAACGTGGGTGATTTTATACAACATTCAGCTCAGTAAGAATATTTAAACTCAACGACACTGTCAACGGGAAGATGCAGGTATTTAATCACCAGTGTATTTTCACAGATTCGTGCTTATTGCTGAGACAATATGGACTGAAATAGTAGTTGAAAAAAGATGGATGAAAAAATAATGAAATGATATGACTTTTGGTTCTCAGTTGAATAGAGGTCTATAAACTTGTTTCTAAATCATTTCACTTATTATTGTTTTTATTATTATTATTTTAATTGTGAGTTTTGTACACTAGGTCTTGTCCTGCAAGTAGGAGTAGGAAAGCCCAACGTGGTGCCCAGGTAAACACCATGAAGAGCTAGTTCCTGTGAACTTCAGACCCACCTCAGTGATGGAATTAACACACAGAGCTTCCAGGATGGATGCTTAGGGGTCAGACTCATCTCAGGGGTGGGTAGAACAATAGTCACTGTATCTTGTGTCCAGCAAGTTCACAATAGAGTAATAACTCAGTTTCCGGTGACTAGAGGAATGAATTTCTATTACCCAAGACCAATCTGATCCAGAAAATTCTTTCGAAGATCCCACTTGTGACTCCAGGTGAGGTGGAGATAAGGAGCGCTGTGTCCCTGAAGTCACAGTCCCTGTGGCCCTCAGTTGGGACAGACTTTTCAGTACAGGTCCATTCTGGCTGGGGGTTCACTGGAGTGTCTGGGGGAGTGAAGCCAGCCCTGAGAGTACAGGGAGGGCCTGTGTTATGTCCTCATGAGCCTTGAGCTCCATGGGAGCAGCACTGACTCTGCTGTCTCAGAATCAATCTACTGATCAGCCTCAGGCAGTGACTGGAGCCCAGAGATGGTTGGGGGGTGAACTGCCCAATGGATGGAGACTTGCCCTGGGATTCCTGAGCATAAACTTGTCCCAGAAAGCAGATGATCAGGGCACATCCTGCCCTGGTGACAGGACCTCAGTTACACTCGATGTCACTGGGTTTCATGCTGGTTGGGGTTCTGCCTCCTGGAGGCTGTTTTACTGAGAATGGCTGGGTGAGCTCAGGTTGACCATGACTTCTGGAGAGACAAAGAAGCCCAGAAATTGCAGAGTCCAGGACAATATAGACTCAGGAGGGAGTTCTGTGTGTGTGTGTGTGTGCGTGCGCGTGCGCGCGCGCGTGTGTGTGTGTGTTTGTACGTGGGCGCGTGCATGCGCATATGTGACCAAAAATGAGGCCAAGTTGCCCTTAAATCCTCTTAAGGCTTCTCCACACACTGAGGGATGGCTCTCCATCTGAGGGCCCAGGATTTTTAATTTAAAAGTCAGTTTCTTAAAGCCTTTTCTACTGGAGGAGGATTTATTAGGCAATTGTGGCTCCTTTGAGAGCAGACCTTTTAACGCTTCCCTCAATCAGAAGTCCGGGCCTTGTCAAGTGACAGAAGCAGGAAGGAGAATATGAGAGGATTCACACAGCTCTATCTTCTGGTCATTCTCCTCCCTAGAGTTGGGCCCTGGAGACTGGAAAACTACAGCAAGATCATTTCCAGTTCCCTCTGAAATCCTAACATGGAGACGGAGTTCCTACCTGAAGAGCCAGATGGAGAGACTGAAGGCCTAAGCCTGAGAGATGAGGGAGCAGAGAGGAGAAAAGAAGGGAGGGTGTGGGGAGTGTTATCAGGAAGAGTCTGTAGAGTCTGGTCCAAGTTCAAGTGTAGCTGATTCAGAGAGAAGAGACTGTGTCTATGACCAGGGTTATTGTCAATATGTCAGCTGTGGATGCGTCAGTAGTGACACAAGGTCACACTTTATGGAATGAGATGGTGGAACTGATGTGTGGATGAATGTTTGCTGGGTAGCACGTTCAGTTACAGATGCAGTATTTATTCGTGTTTATCATCCAGACCCCACGGGGACGTGAAGTTGGGCTGTGTTACGTCAATGTCAGTGTCTTCCTGGGATGCCCTGTGCTGTCCCGCGTTGCAGGCATAACCTGGGTATGTCTCTTTCCTCTGTTCAAGGACAGATCTTCCTGAAGTTATGTAACCCCTGCTTGTGCCTCCACATAAGTTTCTCAATGAAAAGAGGCTGAAGCCGAGGTCTGTGGATCCAGGGGTCTTACATCACTTCCTCCTTATCTGAGACGCTGTGAGTAACGATAGCCGTTCCCACTGCCATGAGCTGTAGCACAGTAATAGTCAGCCTCGTCCTCAAGCTGCAGCCCAGACGTGGGCAAAATTTCTGTATTAGTGGAGACATCTTTGGATCCAGAGATATGACTGGAGACCCCAGGTCCCAGCTGCTTGTATGAGTCTGAGTAGTAGAACAGAAAGACCGGAGAGGGCTCCCTGCCTCCTGCTGGTACCAGAAGATGTTATAACCACCAACACTCCTGTCTCTGCTCAGGGTTCAACCGAGTCTGGCAATTGTTTCTGGAGATGCGGAGAGGGAGAACAGCTGGGTCAGCACAGGCTGGGACAGGGAAGTATAAACACAGACACATCAGAATGAGGAGAAGGGACAGAGTATAGACACTGGAGGATGTGAGCCAGAGGATTCTGACTCAGGCTGGAGGCCAACCCTAGAGTGCTGAGGTCTGTCCTTACCTGCGCAGTGACAGAGGAGCATAAGGGGGACATGGGTCCAGGCCATAATGACACAGACCCTTATTAGGCCACAGGGCTGGGACTGGGATGTCCCAGGCCTCTCTTATCTGCTACCTGTGGCCTTCTCAGAGAGGCTTCACATGCAACTGAGACCACCCCTGCCTCTCCCCCATGTGCCTTCACTATGCCTGAAGCCCTTGGAAAGGGAGCCTGCCTTATGCAGCTGTTTTCCCCATGAGTGGGCCCGGAGGAAGCAGTTCCTAGGACTAGACACAGGCCCCTGTGCAGGGGACTCTGCCAGGCCCAGAGAGAACAATCTTTCCCAGTCCCCACGGAAAGTAAAAAGCCCAGTCTTTGGGCCTACCGTCAGTGGAGGGCTGCCCAGCTGGGAGCACGTGGCCTGCAGAAACCTCTAGACACCATCTCACAGCACCTCCCGTGGTTCTCTGGGCAAACCTCTCCTTTTTACCTGCTCCCCCCAAACCCCTCCTTCATCCACTTCCCTGGTGGCTGTATTTCTACCAGATGAGAGTGATCTTCCAGGGAAGGACGGAAGTGCAGTCCTGGTGAGCCTTCCCTGACTGGGCTTCCTCTGTGGACAGGGGACTAGCGGGAGGGACGTGATCAGACCTGACCAAGGGGAGCCTGTGAACCACTGTGGAGCTGAAGAAAGGACAAAGGGAGCAGACAGCAGAAGGGATCTGTCCCCGTGACAGGCTCAGAGGAGGCAAGCTGCCTCTGGGAGTAGAGTGTGAACAGGAGCTCGCCTAGGGACACACACCTTCACAGAGGAGGACACAGAGTGTGAGGATGTGAGGCCCGTCTGGAGCAGGGCAGACAGGACTCAGCAAATTCAGATGAGGCTTTTGCAGGTGTGAGGACAGAGCGGGGCCTGAGCATCCAGCAGGGACCTCTATGGAGCCATCATGTGATCTCCCCTCCATGTTCCCAAAGACTTTTTATCCAGGCTTTGCCTGCCATCAGCGCTGCTCATTAGAGATTTTGCTCTGTGGGAAGGCAAAATTTGTGACAGCGAGAGCTGGTTGGGGACACTGAAGGGACAGCTGTGGCACAGCACAGGACGCGGAAGGGTGTGTCCCCACGTGGGACACAAGGAGGTGATTGACTGGACCTCAGGCTATGAATTTTCATCCTCAGAACAGAAAATGAGAAAATAAACCTTGAACTACATAGGATAAAACAAGTACTGAATGAAGTGACCAGAGTCTGAACAGATACCAAATTAGACATCAGGGTAGAAAGGAACAGAGGGAACCAAATTGTATTCATTGAAGAAAGGAAGCTGCTGGAAATGAGGACAGAAACAGCGGCATCACATGTCCAGCAACATGAGACTGTCACCCAGGCAAACAGGGAGATCACACTGAGGTCACCGGCCTCAAAGCCACGCTGGAGTCACAAGAGCTTGATAACATTAAATATTTAGCAGGGTCTGTATTTTATAGCCTGTGAATATAATATAGCATCTATTTAAAGAGACTCTGATTCCGGACTTCAAGCTGGATTACAGAGCTGGAGTCATCAGGACGGTATGGTTACTGGCACAGGACAGGCACAGAGATCAATGGAACAGAATAGAAAACCCAAATATATGGCCAGTTCATGTCCGACAAACCAGGAGAGAATATCCAATGGAAAAAAGACAGTCTTTTCAACAAATGGCATGGGGTAAAACTGGACAGAAACATGCGGAAGAATAGAACTGGAACACTTTCTTACACTTATTTTTCTATACAAAAATAAAATCAAAATGGATGCAAGGCCTAAATGTGAGACGGGAAACCATCAAAATCCTAGAGGAGAACACAGGCAGCAACGTTTTGACCTTGGCCTTAGCAACTTTTTACTAGAACTACAGGGCACAAGACAGGCCACCCCTGGATGGGCCACACTGACATGAATACTATCATGAGTTAAAAAGCAGTTGATGCCCATACACTCAGGAAAAGCTCTTCATGTCTCTTCAACTGACTGAAACATTCAGGGGGGGCAGCTGCCCCAGGAAGACAGCTGGCACCACAGACAACTGCACTAGGATATGAACGAGGTGGGGCAGACGGGGACCCAGCAAAGCCTGTTTGGTCACAGTCCTCTGTGTCCCATCATTTCCCAGGGGCCCTGCACACATTGTTTATGAAACATCTACTCTACTCTTCTTCTTCTGTCTGTGAAGTGCATTTCTTTGCATTGAATACTAGACCCCTACCTCCTTCCATGTAATTCACAAAAACATAGATCTCGTTTTGCCTGCGTGTCTTTTGACTTTCTAGGTCTATGTTGATTCCCATATGTTCACTATTAAATTTCTTGTGTGTCACTTCAACCTCCTCAAGGACAGGTCTCACCACAGAGGACTCTCCCCTATAGGATCCTCCACAGAAGCTTCTCAATAAAAGAGGCTTGGAGACAAAATCTGTGGACCCAGAGGTTTTTATCTCACTTCCTGGTTATCTGAGTCACTGTGAGTAACACTGCCATGATATGTAGCACAGTAATAGTCAGCCTCATCCTCAGGCTGTGGCCCAGAGATGAGCAGAAGCCCCACATTGGCCGAGGCATCTTTGGACCCGGAGAAGCGGCTGGGGACCCCGGGGCCCTGGTGCTTATCTGAGTCTGAGTAGTAGTACAGGAGATACCGGGGAGGGCTCCCTGGCTTCTGCTGGAACCAATTTATGTAGTAGCCGCCAACATTGTAGCCACTGCTCAGGGCGCAGGTGAGTCTGGCTGTTGTTCCCGGAGATGCAGACAGGGAGGGCGGCTGGGTCAGCACAGGCTGGGACAGGGAACCTGCAAACAGATAATCATGGGTGATGAAGCTAGAAATGGAAAAAGGAATTCTCAGGACTCTGAGCACAGGAATAGAGATTTGGGGGCTCCCTGTGTCCCCGGGCCTGTCCCAACCTGTGCAGTGAGACAGGAGCATGAGGAGGAGAGGAGTCCAGTCCATGGTAGCACAGCTTCTGGTCCCCACAGTGGGCTGGGCTGCCCCAAGCCTCCTTTTCTCCTCCACCCTCTGCCACAGGAGGGACTGTCCATGCAAATGGGTCCCATCCAGTGACTGCCCAGCCCCTCCCTTGTGCTGGAACTCATCTCATACCACATACTGAGATGAATGGAGGTTGCTTTCAACCCCAGAGATAGGACTGGGAGGAAGCACCTGCTGAGGCAACACACAGGTCCCTGCTCAGGGGACTCTGCTAGGCTGGAGGGGACACAGCTGCTGAGTCCCCTCAGGTCCCCCCCTCCCTGAGTCCCCTCAGGTCACACAGGGCCCTGCCTCCAGGCCCAGAGTCTTGAGTGAATGGCCCTCACCGAGCAACTGTGTAAGGACCACGGGGCAGTCCCACAGCTCCCCGTGCTGGTCACAGGGCACAGACTTCACGATGGCCAAAGCCCTGTGAGCCCAGCGGGTTTCTGTGACTCACCAGGTCCCTGTCTATCTCCACACATCAGTGTCTGGTTCACAGATAGGGCTCCATCTCCTGTGTATTAAAGCCATGGGTTCTGAAAGGGCGGGCCTACGCCGGCCGACTCCATCTTGTTCTGTGTTCTCCACCTTGAGTGACTATGTCCCCGACATGACCCCTTTTCCGGGAAAATCACAGAAACCTCAGACTGCGCCTCCTCCCCTTGAGTAACCTCCCGCTCACCCGTTCAAACTTCCTGGTCAAAACACGCCCAGCGACCTGTGTAACAGGACTCCGACCCTTCCCCAGCCAATCGGCCGAGGCCACGACCCTTCCCCAGCCAATCGGCTGAGGCCACAGCCATTACCTCACCAACTGCCCCTAGACCCCTATAAAACCTTTGTGCTTTTGAAACTCGCTCTCTCTCCCTGGTATCTCACCGCTGCGTCGGTGCAGGTAGGGGATTGAGCTCGAGCTAGCTCGAATAAAGGTTCTTTTGCTTTTGCATCGGACTCGGCTCCCTAGTGGTCTTTGGGGATCACAAATTCTGGGCATAACATTTGGGGGCTCGTCCGGGATCCCCAAGACCCCCGAGGGACCCCCGACCCGGAGAGCCTGACTGGCCACGGTTAGTATCTGTCTGTTTGTTCTGTCTTTTCTGTGTGAGCTCACTTCTGGAATTCTGGTAGTGCCCGACGCAGTCTAAGTGGACGCACTGGAGGACCACGGGCCGGGAGTTTCGGAAGACATTCCGATTCTCCCTTCTGGAGGGACGTGGAATCCCCTCAAAGGTCTGAGACGAGGCGGGTTGCTCCCGCTGGTCAGCGTGAGGCCGTCGTCTTTGGAGGGACGTGGAATCCCCTCATCGGTTTTGGAGGGACGTGGAATCCCCTCATCGGTTTTGGAGGGACGTGGAATCCCCTCAAATGTCTAAGCTAGCTTTCAGTTTTGCTTCCATGGAGTTGGAAGATTTTCTAGGGGCCCTGTGTTTGTCTGTTTTTGTGTTTCTCTGTTTTGTTCTGTGGACTTACTGGACGGACGTTATGGGACAGACTCAGACTACTCCTCTAAGTATTATGATTGATCACTTTAAGGATGTGAGGGGAAGAGCTAACAACCTCAGTGTGGAAGTCCGAAAGGGTCGGTGGCAGTTTTTTTGTTCTAGCGAGTGGCCAACTTTCAATGTCGGATGGCCACCAGAGGGGACCTTCGACCTCCCTACCATCCACCGAGTCAGGAGTATCATCTCTCAGCCTAAGACGGGCCATCTTGATCAGCTCCCTTACATTATCACTTGGCAGGACCTTGTAGAAGACCCACCCTCTTGGCTTAAGCCCTTCCTAGCCCGCTCCCTCCGGAGCCAAAACCCATTCTTGCTTTGCAGGGGACAAAGAAGAAGAAAAGTCTTATCCAGCCTTCAGCACCCCTCTACCTGTCTTACAGGGGGGTACTGAAGAAGAATTAATTTTTCCTCCCTCGTATAACCCCTCTAGGATGCTGGAAGAACACCATCCTCCCCCTCCGGGGGAGGCAGACGCTGTTCCGAGAGCGGGAGGCGGAAATGCTCCAGTGGGAAGCCCGCCCTTCACCAGACAAAGGGCTCAGAGGGAGCAATCCGCCTCCGCCGCTGACTCCACTATTCTGCCCCTGCGAGCCACCGGACCCCCAGACGCGGAGGGGAACCAGCCCCATCACTATTGGCCTTTCGCCACTAGTGACCTCTACAATTGGAAAGCTCAGAATCCTAAGTTTTCCGAGAAACCGGCAGGGCTTATTGATTTATTAGACTCTGTTCTTTTTACCCATCAGCCCACGTGGGACGATTGCCAGCAGCTTTTGCAGGTCCTGTTCACGACTGAAGAAAGAGAAAGAATCCTCAATGGGGCCCGAAAACTAGTTCCGGGCACAGACGGGAATCCCACCACCAACCAGGCTCAGATAGATGCCTCCTTCCCCTTAACTCGGCCCCAGTGGGATTTCAACACGGCAGAAGGTAAGGAGAGGCTCCGGGTCTACCGCCAGACTCTAATGGGGGGTCTCCGAATGGCTGCTAGAAAGCCAACCAATTTGGCCAAGGTAGGAAATGTACAACAGGGAAAAGATGAATCTCTGGCTGCCTTTTTAGAACGGATCATGGAGGCATTCCGTACCTATACCCCCATGGATCCAGAGGCTCCGGAAAGCAAGGCAGCTGTTATCATGGCCTTTGTAAACCAAGCAGCCATAGACATTAGGAGAAAATTACAGAAAATAGATAGACTAGGAGAAAAAAGTCTGCAGGACTTACTGGTGGTAGCCGAAAAGGTATATAATAACCGGGAGCTTCCTGAGGACAAGCAGGCTCGCGCCATGGCGGCTGCCAGCAGTAAGCAGACTCGAGACCTGGCGAGAATACTACTAGCTACCACTGCTGACTCCCCTGAGGAACGAGACCGCCGTCTCCGGCAGCTGGCAGACGACGCAAGAAAAGGTAAAAGAACCACCAAGGGGGGGAAGCAGAGGCTGCAGAAGGATCAGTGCGCATACTGCAAGGAGATAGGGCATTGGGCCCGAGATTGTCTGAAAAGGGCTGGCGGGAAAGGAAGCAAGACTGATCGAGTAAAAGTCCTAGAGCTAGATGAACTAAGTGATTAGGGGAGTCGGGGTTCGGACCCTCTCCCCGAACCCAGGGTAACTCTTAAAGTGGAGGGGACCCCTGTTGACTTCCTTGTCGACACCGGAGCACAACATTCGGTCCTCCGCACCCCACAAGGAAAACTAGCCAGCAAGAAGTCCTGGGTACAAGGGGCAACTGGTATGAGCCAGTATTCATGGACTACCCGAAGAACAGTAGATTTGGGAACGGGCCGGGTATCCCACTCCTTTATGGTAATACCAGAATGCCCCTACCCGCTGTTAGGACGGGACTTACTGACCAAGATTGGAGCTCAGATAACTTTCAGACAAGGGGGGCCTCAGGTCACCGATGGCAAGGGCCACCCCATCCAGGTACTGACCATGAAACTGGAGGATGAATACCTCCTCCACCAGGAGGCGCTCCCGAGAGAGGATAATATAGACAGATGGCTACAAGAATTCCCCTCGGTTTGGGCAGAGACTGGTGGGGGGATGGGACTAGCCGCTCATAGGACCCCAGTCCTGGTAGAGCTCAAGCCAGGAGAGAGTCCGGTAAGGATCAAACAATACCCCATGTCACAGGAGGCCCGGAAGGGGATCCAGCCACACATCCGGAGACTACGAAGCCTAGGGGTACTAGTTCCTTGCCAGTCTGCCTGGAACACCCCCTTACTGCCGGTCAAAAGGCCTCACACAAATGACTACTGACCGGTACAAGACCTCCGGGAAGTAAATAAGAGGGTCGCGGACATATACCCAACTGTTCCCAACCCATATACTCTCTTGAGCTCCTTGGCGCCCTCCAGGGTCTGGTATACTGTACTAGATTTAAAGGACGCCTTCTTCAGTCTGCCGCTGGCACCCCAGAGCCAACCCCTGTTCGCCTTCGAGTGGCATGATCCGGAGGAGGGCTACAGTGGGCAACTCACCTGGACACGGCTACCTCAGGGATTCAAAAATTCACCCACCATCTTCGACGAGGCACTACACGAGGACCTGGGTGAGTACAGAAGGGAGCACCCTGGCCTCACCCTTCTACAGTACGTAGATGACATCTTGATTGCTGCCGACACGGCCAAAGACTGTGAGCGAGGGACCCAGGACCTGCTGGCTACCCTGGGGGCATTAGGGTACCGGGCATCCGCGAAGAAGGCTCAGATATGCAGGGAGAGGGTAAGTTACCTGGGATATATCCTGGAGGGTGGACAGCGGCGGTTATCAGATGCCAGAAAAGAAACTGTCCTAAAGATCCCTACTCCCACCTCCCGAAGAGAAGTGAGGGAATTCCTAGGATCAGCCAGCTACTGCCGCCTCTGGGTTCCAGGTTTTGCTGAGATCGCCAGGCCCCTATATGAAGCTACCAAAGAGGGGAAAACATTTAAATGGACTGAAAAAGAAGAAATTGCCTTTAATCGGTTAAAAAAGGCCCTCCTAAGTGCCCCAGCCCTGGGCCTACCAGACATTACGAAACCCTTCCACCTCTTTGTAGACGAACATAAGGGAATAGCAAAAGGGGTTCTAACTCAAGCCTTAGGCCCCTGGAACCGCCCAGTGGCTTACCTGTCTAAGAAACTAGACCCAGTGGCTGCCGGCTGGCCGCCATGCCTAAGAATTATTGCGGCGACAGCACTCCTAGTCAAGGATGCAGACAAACTGACCCTAGGACAGGAGATCTGGATCACGACCCCACACGCCATTGAAGGGGTCCTGAAACAGCCTCCTGATAGATGGATGAGCAATACACGTATGACTCATTACCAGAGCCTCCTACTCAACCCTCCACGAGTGCGGTTCCACCCCAGTGCAGCCCTCAATCCTGCAACCCTGCTGCCCGACCCTGACCTAGGTGCTCCACTACATGACTGTGCGGGAATCCTGGAACAAGTACATGGATTCCGGATGGACCTGACCGAGCAGCCCCTCCCCGATGCCGAGGCTACTTGGTTCACTGATGGCAGCAGCTTTGTGCGAGACGGACACAGGTATGCGTGTGCAGCGGTGGTCACCGAAACGGACACCGTATGGGCGGAGGCTCTACCCTCCGGAACGTCAGCCCAGCGAGCGGAGCTCATAGCCCTCACCAAGGCGCTGATGCTGGGAGCTGGAAAACGGCTTAACATCTACACAGACAGCCGTTACGCATTTGCCACAGCTCATATTCATGGGGGAATTTATCAGGAGAGGGGGTTACTGACGGCAGAAGGACGGACTATAAAAAATAAGCAGGAGATACTTAACCTACTTACGGTCTTATGGCTTCCTGCCAAGCTAGCCATTATCCACTGCCAAGGGCACCAAAAAGCTGATAACCCAGTAGCTAGAGGTAATCGAAAGGCTGACCAGGCAGCCAAGGCAGTAGCCCTTACTCCAGTCCCCACCATGACCATACAACTACCGGACCCGGGAGACCCAGTTTTACCAGACCAGCCCAAATACTCCCAGGAGGAGTTACAGCGGATCAAGAAACTCCCCATGGCCCAGGAGATAAAGGGATGGTGGTATACACCTAACAAGGAGCTCGTGCTGCCAGACCGGCTCGGAGTCTCAATATTAGAGCACATGCATCGGTCTACTCACATGGGGGCCCGAAAATTAAAAGACTTAATCCGACATGCCGGAATCAAGATTCACCAACAGGACACCAAAATAGAGCAAGTTGTATCTGCCTGCAAGACCTGCCAACTCACCAACGTGAGAGCCACATCAAATAAAAAAGGAACCAGGCTCAGAGGCACCAGACCGGGAGCCCAACGGGAAGTCGACTTCACTGAAGTCAAACCAGGAAAGTATGGTTATAAATATCTTTTAGTATTTACAGACACCTTCTCTGGCTGGGTGGAGGCATACCCAACCAAGCATGAAACGGCTCAGACGGTGGCTAAGAAACTACTAGAAGACATCTTACCCAGGTATGGTTTTCCTGCCATGGTAGGATCAGACAATGGACCAGCTTTTATCTCTCAGGTAACACAGGCAGTAGCCAAGGCGGTGGGGGCAAACTGGAAATTACATTGTGCTTATAGGCCCCAGAGCTCAGGACAGGTAGAAAGAATGAATAGAACCCTAAAAGAGACCCTTACCAAATTAACCATGGAGACTGGCGGGGACTGGGTGACTCTCCTACCATACGCCCTTTACCGGGTTAGAAACACTCCTTACACTCTGGGTTTTACTCCCTACGAGATCATGTTTGGCAGGCCACCCCCTGTTATTCCCAGACTTCGAGCTGAACTTCTTGCAGAGTTTAAAGATCAAGAACTTTTTCTTTCCTTGAGAGGGCTCCAGAGGGCGCACGAGGACATTTGGCCGTGCCTCCGTGCCATCTACGAGGCTGGCCCGACCCCGACACCTCATCAGTACAAGCCGGGAGACTGGGTCTATGTCAAGAGGCACCACCGACTCTCGAGCCGCGCTGGAAGGGACCCTACATTGTAGTGCTGACAACCCCCACCGCTCTCAAAGTAGACGGCATCGCGACCTGGGTCCATCACACCCACGTTCGGCCAGCGGACCCCTCCTCGATCCGGAAGGACTTCGTCACGCGATGGGCCATCAGTCGGGACCAACACAACCCGCTCAAGCTCAAGCTCAAGCTACAGCGCATTCGACCCACCTAATATTGGTAACTCTGTTAACTCTGCTTGTCATTGCTCATGCTACTGGGAGTCCCCACACCCCCCAAAACATCACCTGGCAGATCATAGATACCAGCTCAGAGACAATACTTAATTAGACCTCCCAGAGCCACCCCAGGGACACATGCTTCCCAGAACTTAGCGTAAACCTCCAAACTCTGTTCCCCTTGTCACCATAAATGCAGCCGGTCCCATGATTGGGTCCGTAAGTTACATGACAAGGGGGGAATGAAAGGGCGGGCCTACGCCGGCTGACTCCATCTTGTTCTGTGTTCTCCACCTTGAGTGACTATGTCCCCGACATGACCCCTTTTCCGGGAAAATCACAGAAACCTCAGACTGCGCCTCCTCCCCTTGAGTAACCTCCCGCTCACCCGTTCAAACTTCCTGGTCAAAACACGCCCAGCGACCTGCGTAACAGAACTCCGACCCTTCCCCAGCCAATCGGCCGAGGCCACGACCCTTCCCCAGCCAATCAGCTGAGGCCACAGCCATTACCTCACCAACTGCCCCTAGACCCCTATAAAACCTTTGTGCTTTTGAAACTCGCTCTCTCTCCCTGGTATCTCACCGCTGCGTCGGTGCAGGTAGGGGATTGAGCTCGAGCTAGCTCGAATAAAGGTTCTTTTGCTTTTGCATCGGACTCGGCTCCCTAGTGGTCTTTGGGGATCACGAATTCTGGGCATAACACTGTCCATGCAAATGGGTCCCATCCAGTGACTGCCCAGCCCCTCCCTTGTGCTGGAACTCATCTCATACCACATACTGAGATGAATGGAGGTTGCTTTCAACCCCAGAGATAGGACTGGGAGGAAGCACCTGCTGAGGCAACACACAGGTCCCTGCTCAGGGGACTCTGCTAGGCTGGAGGGGACACAGCTGCTGAGTCCCCTCAGGTCCCCCCCTTCCCTGAGTCCCCTCAGGTCACACAGGGCCCTGCCTCCAGGCCCAGAGTCTTGAGTGAATGGCCCTCACCGAGCAACTGTGTAAGGACCACGGGGCAGTCCCACAGCTCCCCCTGCTGGTCACAGGGCACAGACTTCACGATGCCCAAAGCCCTGTGAGCCCAGCGGGTTTCTGTGACTCACCAGGTCCCTGTCTATCTCCACACATCAGTGTCTGGTTCACAGATAGGGTTCCATCTCCTGTGTATTAAAGCTATGGGTTCTAAATACTCTCATATCGATTTATTTGTGTTTTAATCTACCATCATTACCTAATTTATTTATTGTACCAGTGACACATTAAAGAAGCATGACATGGGAATGCAAACTGCACAGTAGTGCAGCCGCTCTGGAAAACAGTATGGAGGTTCCTCAAAAAATTAAAAATAGAACTACCCTATGGCCCAGCAATTGCACTACTAGGTATTTGTCCAAGGGATACAGGTGTGCTGTTTCGAAGGGACACATGCACCCCCATGTTTATAGCAGCACTATCAACAATAGCCAAAGTATGGAAAGAGCCCAAATGTCCATCAACAGATGAATGGATAAAGAAGATGTGGTATGTATATAGATACAATGGACTATTACTCAGCAATCAAAAAGAATGTAAGCTTGCCATTTGCAACCATGTGGATGGAATTAGAGGGTACAATGCTCAACGAAATTAGTCAGTCAGAGAAAGACAAATATCATATGATTTCACTCATATGAGGATTTTAATATACAAAACAGATGAACACAAGGGAAGGGAAGCAAAAAAATATAAAAACAGGGAGGGGACAAAACATAAGAGACTCTTAAATACAGAGAAGAAACAGGGTTACTGGAGGGGTTGTGGGAGGGGGGATGGGCTAAATGGGCAAGGGGCATTAAGGAATCTACCCCTGAAATCATTGTTGCACTATATGCTAACTAACTTGGATGTAAATTAAAAAAAATAATTTACCAAAATGTGAAGTATAAAAAGTCCAGCCAAAAATAAAAGCATTTGATGTGGTTCTGGTACAGACTATTTGGTACCATGGAGACATGTAAGACACATGAGAGAGAAAGTAGTCTTTTCCCCTAATTGTCAATGGCCTAACTGGACTAGAGCCAAGAAGAAGTAAACAGAAAGAACTCAGGCTGCCATGCTTCCAACTGGGTCAGACCTATTTGATGTTAGATCTTATTGACAAAACAAACCAACAACCCAAAATGTCTCTTCTCAGTTGCTCATTAATTTCACCTCTAGTGTAGTTTGATTAATCTTGTCAGAGACAATAGTTCTAAATTTTTACTTATTAATACACTTGTGTAGCATCACGGGCTTTGAAATTCTCCAGTGAAGGGTATCATAGAGGCGCCAGGTAACAAGAGATACAGTATAAATCTTGACTGAATGTTTCCAAGTCTAGAATTTCATGCCTTTCTTCTCCCGTCTTGTGCTCTAATCCTGCCCCTGAGAAACAAAGCATCGGGGGCACTTCATAGTGTGGTGCAGAAAATATAAATGAAACTTAAAAAAAATCTCTTCTTCAGTAGGTCTGCACCCACTGAAGTCATGCCAGCCTGTGAATTACAGTTTGCTGAGGCTGTAGAAATGAGGGTAAAATTGCAGGATATCGTATCCCATGTGAAATGAACAAATGTTTCTCTTTGTATGCATGCCATATAACAAACCAATACTCTGACCTAAAGTGATGTATTTTCTAAAATACTCTATGTTTCGCAGCCTCCAACATCTTTCATCCATATTCACCAATCTGTTGTGCAAGTTTTATAACATTCAAGCTACGGACCGAACATGGTACCGACCACAGTTTCTGGGTGTGGTTCCAGCCTGACCCAAGAGCATATGCATTTCAAGCTTAAGAAAGAGAAACAATTGTAGCAAATTAGAATTTACTCATTTGTTTTCTCCCTGGAACCTGTTACTACATTAGTTGCTAAATGTATGTTGTGGGTCTTACAGACTCTGAACTTAAATGAATGATATAAAAACACGGTACCCTGAAATCTCTGCTAATGGTATCATAAACAATTTCTTGGATTAAAAAAAAATGTAATTGTAAAGGTGTCAGTTGCAAAAAAAAAAAAAAGGAAGAAGAAGCACGACAAATGGTTATATGTTCTTCAGTGAAATGATATCAGACAATCACCCAGATCACCTAGGTCACCATGGTTTGTGCTTTATATGCTCCTGGAGGTTGTCTCCTGTGCTCAAAATTTGACTCTTGGCCACCTCCTCCCTGTCGTTTTCTTACTGAGTAGCCGGAAGCACATCATGTCTGTCTCCATGTTCTGCAGTGATGAGGCTGGGACCTAGGTCCATGTGAGAGGGCCTGGATCTTGGATTTACAGGGGGACCAGTTTCTGGGGACCATGGGGAAAGGGCTAGTGTCTGGGTCCGTGGGGGCTGGCCTGGGGCTGAACTGGGCTGAGAATCTGGATTTGGGTGAGCCTGTGGGGAGTTTGGGTCCACGGGTTCCAACCTCACACTGGGTCAGGCCAGGAGCTTGTTTCTAAGAGAGCCAGTCTGGAGACTAAGTCCATGAGGGTCAGCCTGGCACTCAGGTGGATCTGAGATTGGGCATGAACCTGGGGCTGCAGGCCTTGGGCTGGTACTTTGGCAGGTGGGATCCTGGGTCTGATGGGGCCCTCCTGTCCCCTGGGTGCATGTAGCTAGCCTGGCATGGGAGCTAGCCGTGGTCAGTGGTTTAGAGTCTAGGTCTGTGGAAACTGGCTTCCCCATAACTGGTCTGGTCTGGGACCATGCAAGAGCCTGTGTTCACTACAGCCCAGATGGGGCTTGGTTCTGTGGGAAAGGGTGGGAAGCCTAGGACCTCAGGAACTGCTTAGGCTTCAAAGGATGCTGGGGCACAGGGGTGATCCAAGAGCCATGGAATGTGGGAGCCAGGGTTCGTGGGAGCTGGCCTGTCCCTGGTGTGGGCAGGACCTGTGGTCCGTGGTCAGGTCAGGTTCTCATGTAACTCTGCCTCCCAGGGGAAGGACTTTTCTCTGAGCTGGGCCCTGGGCCTGGGGAAGGGCTTATGGGCATCATGTGAAACTCTTTCCTTACCTCTTTTGTCATATTTTCATATTTGTTGTTTCACCCAGGTGCTCTACTGACTTGCCTGTAACCCTTACCTATCACAGAGGTGTTTATGCATGTGAATCATTGTTCAAATTGATGTTTCTGGAAGGAGAAGAACACTGGAAACTCTTCTACACTATCTTCCTACTGATGCCACTCTACTCCCTTAATGCAATGTCAGTGCAGTGGGACATGAGGACCTTACTGTCACTGCTGTTCTGATGGATCCTGAGGCACAAGATGTTGAACTTCCTGCTACCACCACCCGTTCAAGACTGTCGCCACCTCAGGGGACGGGTCACCAGATCTTAGCTGCTCATCTGCTTGTGGGACCGATGTCCCACTCGGAGGACCTGGGTTCTTGAGTTCTTTGCCTTCTCATGACATTGACGCTGCCATTGCACATCACCCACAGTTAGGACTGGAGGTCCCCAGACCCGCCAGGGCGGGGTCTGCTCGGTATGGTGCCCTCCGTGATTCCCAGTGATTTCCCAGCACTTGCATGCTCTTGTCTGGGTGTCTTGTGAACAAAGAGGAGGATTCCCACATGGACCCCTTTCATCCCAAGCTTGATGGCACACAACAGCCCAGCCACCCACTGAGGCAGCTGTGGACTCTTCTGGCCTCTACATGCTCAGGTGCCTCTCATGCTGAAGTGGATGAGGAGCCATCCTTGGCATAATGGGGGTCAGGGAAGCAGAAGGGGAGACCCAGGATTGGGGTGAGCATGGGCTCTTAACACTTTGTCCACAAGCAGCACAAGATTCCTCTCACTGTATCTGTGGCCAAAGCAAGTGACAGCAGGTGACGACTAACCACAAAGGGACAAGAGTTTATAATCTGTCACAGAAAAACAATGACCACAGAGAAACAATCATGCAATCTGCACACACTCCTAGTTCAGAGGCCCTGTCCACACTGCCCGCCCCCCCACCCCACCCCAGGACAAGCTTGTTCAGCATAACAGGCTGGTGTATTTGTTAACATATCTCAATGAACAACAGCCCGGGGATTGAAAAGAACTCAAGAGTCAGGTTCATGGGTAAATTCAGGGCATTCCTACAGACCAATATTCTACCCTGGGGAGGCTCTCTGGAGCAAGATGGAAAGAATCTCCCAGTGGTTCTCCCCCATGGGCCCACAGAGGCCCAGAGCAAGCACCACATTCCTCCCCACATTTGGTGGCTGTGGAGAACGAGCCCCCAGTTCTCTTCTACCGCAGACCATCTTGAACTTATGGGCCATCTGTTCTAGGTTTCCCACAGGTCTATTCACCATACTCCCAACATGCTGGAATCTGTGAATGTCCCAGGAGCTCCCTGCTGGCTTTTGAGTGAGGGGTACTAGACCCACAGGGAATGGGGGTCAATCAGGCACCTATTGCATCTCCAGAAGGTGTTTTACCTATGAGCTCCTTCAGCCTTGACCTTTTGTGTCTCTGAGTGGACCTGAGGGTGACGACCCCAACTGCATGCTCAGCATCTCCTTTGTAGTCCTGTTTAGCGGGCCTTGGTCTCTCCCTGGGAGACAGAGGATTTGACACGTGTCTATAGAACAACTGAGGACAGAGAGGGGCTGTGTCATGACAGCACCTTGCCAGGCCACAGAACCTCTGCCACCACTGTCCCCAGCATGGTTCTCAGCTTCACAATCTTCATATTCATATTGGGTGCACAAGGAGGTGCAGAGAGGACAAGCCCAAGGAAGCATGAGTGCAGGTGGATCAGGGGCCAGGTGTGTGTGTGTGTGTGTGTGTGTGTGTGTGTGTGACTCAGATCTATCCTTTGAGGAGACACCTTAGCATATGAAGAGAGAGAAAGAGAATCCTCCGCTGTCCCTGCCTGTCCCCTGTGCATAAAGTGGGGAGCACTGGGAAGAGATGGGTTCAGGTCAGTGTGCAGCCAACCCTGAGTTCTGCACCCAGAGATCTTCAGATCTGCTGGGGCTCCCCCCCAGTCTCCCTCACGGCCATTCCACATCCCTGATGCAGGGGCTCCTCAGGTCCATCCAATCCCCAATCCCTGGAGCAGCCCTACAGCTGCAGGAGTCCACGGTCAAGGTTTGAGCATAGGAGTCAATAAAACACAAACAAGCTGGAAAAATAAATAAGCAATACACTTCTTTAAGAAAATGCTCAAAGTTCACCAAAGAAGATACAGTGAGGGGAAATAAGTGCATGAACAGATGCTCAATATCATTTGTCATTAGGGAATGAAGTATTCCTACATATGTATTGCCAGGAAGAAACAACAAATAAAAATGAAAAATACTAAAAGAATAATTGACCAAAACATATAAAGCCTGCCTGGTAATTTCCCATCATGGTACTAATACAGAAAATGAATACTGAACCCATGTCTCAACCCGAATTCCAGTTTTTAAGAAATGAATTGTTTTAGAAGAAAACAGCGGGGCACCTGGGTGGTGAGTTGGTTAAGCCCTGGACTCATAGTTTTGACTTAGGTCATGATCTCCCAGTTGGTGGGTTCAAATCCTGTATCAGGCTCTGTGCAGACAGTGCAGAGCCCGCTTGGGATTCTCTCTCCCTTTCTCTCTGCCCCTACCCCATGCTCTCTCTCTCTCTCTCTCTCTTAAAATAGATAAATAAACTCATGGGGCGCCTGGGTGGCTCAGTCGGTTGGGCATCCAACTTCCGATCAGGTCATGATCTCACAGTCTGTGAGTTCAAGCCCCGTGTCAGGCTCTGTGCTGGCAGCTCAGAGCCTGGGGCCTGCTTCAAATTCTGTGTCTCCCTCTCTCTCTGCCCCTCCCCTGCTCATGCTTTGTCTCTCTCTGTCTCAAAAATAAATAAAAACATTAAAAAAAAGAAATTTAAAAAAAATATTAAAAAAATAAAATAGGGACTTAAGTATTAAAATAATAAAGACTGATTTGGGGCACTCAGCTAGCTAGTGTGGTGTTGACAGTCAGCTGAACCCCAGGTGTGGATCGCCACATTGTCACTTTCATCTGTTGATTATTGCAGGAGAAACCCCTTGCATGAGAATTTTAGCAACGATTACTAAGTCTCTCTTCTTTGGATGAAGCACAGTTGCAGGTTCTAGGATGAGTGAACTGAACACTTTTAAAAGGAGCCAGGGTGCATGGGTGGCTCAGTCGGTTGATCATCTAATGATCTCTCAGTTCGTGAGTTCAAGCCCCACATGGGACTCTGTGCTGACAGCGTGAAGCCTGGAGCCTGCTTCAAGTTCTGTGTCTCCCTCTCTCTGCCCCTCCTCACTCACCCCTATCTCTCTCAAAATTAAACATTAAAAAAAGTTTTAAAAAAATTAAACAAATAAAAGGAGCCCAATCTTTCTTTTTTTTTCAATATATGAAATTTATTGTCAAATTGGTTTCCATACAACACCCAGTGCTCATCCCAAAAGGTGCCCTCCTCAATACCCATCACCCACCCTTCCCTCCCTCCCACCCCCATCAACCCTCAGCTTGCCCTCAGTTTTTAAGAGTCTCTTATGCTTTGTCAAGAGGATTTAATATTGCCACAAAAACAAACGAAAACATTGCTGTATTTTAATTAGAAACTAAGAGCATGCTTCAAGAAGACCTCACAAGGAGCAGGAAACTTACCCTGTGATGCAAAGTACAGTGAGGTACCTTTTAAAGAAACACACAAACACACAAAATTGATAAACACAACTTTTATTTTACAGGAAAAGGTTACTGCCCATCGAAGTGGTCCTGGGTATTCTGTGACCCTCAGGGATGGGTGGCTTGACTCTAAAGCAAAGGGGAGAAAACAAAAACAGAAAGAAACGATAACACCCTGTGTGAGTGCCTTCTGTAGAACTACCAGGGCAGTTGCATAGTTGACAGAGAGATGGCAGTTTATTTTACAAGCAGCACATTCACCCAATGCATTTTCTGAGCTCCTGGCTGCTTGTGGTTCTGGGCGGGAACAAACGCTGATCTCCCATGAAATCTCTGTTATGGAGGAAGGATCCTCATTAGGTTCGGCGGTTTCCTTGGCTTTCTCATTTGGAGGCAAAAGCAACCCCTGGGGGCTGGGATAAGCTGCAGGTTACAGTCTGTCTTGAAATTATATGTATGGAATCTTTCCAAAGACATATTATGATATTGGGTGCTGTTACCTGGGTGAACTTCACTGTCCATTCTACACATCTTTCACTAGTGGGAACTTACTAGTAACATTAGTGTTTCTTAGTACTGATATAGATTTTTGTTTGTTTGTTTGTTTGTTTGAAATTTTAGAGTCTCCATGAGTATCATGTGTAAGAAAAGGAAACAGTTATAGTGGGACGCCATTTTGAACCAGAATCCCCAGGGCTTAAGTTCTGGTGATATTATCAAAGGCAACAGCAGGTTTAAGTGTCTCACTTCCCCCAGGCCTGGAGCTCTGTGTGAGCATTGAGACTTTTGTCCCACACTGACCTGTAATAATCAGCCTCGTCTTCAGCCTGGAGTCCAGCGATGCTCAGAGAGGCCATGTTCCCTGACCTGGAGCCCAAGAATCTGGCTGGGACCCCCGAGGGTCTAGCAGTGCTGTTAGAGATGACAAGTTTGGGGGTGCCTCTGCCCGGGAGCTTCTGGTACCAAGATACACCTCCAGCCCCAACATTGCTGCTGCTTCCAGTGCAGGGGATGGTGACAGTCTGACCCACAGGCTTGGACACTGCAGATGACTGAGTCAGCACACACTGGGCCCAGGACCCTGGATGTCAGGAGAGAGGCACGGGGTGAGAGAGAGGGGTCAATGGACAGGGCCCATAGATGGTTCCATAGTCCTCTCATCTCCAGCCCTGACCCCAGCCTCCAGCTGCCTGTACAGAGAGCCAGCAGTGTGAGCAGGAGAGGAGCCCAGGCCATGGAGGAGACCCCTGCTCAGCAGAGTGTTCTGAATGTCCCATAGTTGGGTCTGGCCTCCCTGTGTCTCTCTTATTGTCTCCAGGAGCCCAAGAGGCAGGGAGGGGTGGGGAACACTTCATACAAACCAGCCGCCTCCCCCTGACTGACCAGCCCCAGCCTGAACCCTGAATCCGACCCCTGCCTAGAAAGTTCATCGTGGGAGCTGGTGGAGATAGAGCATTGGGGCCTGGCCTGGGGCTCCCCAGGAGCCTGTTGGCACCCGGATGCTAAGCCCCGGTGAGAACCAGAGCCAGGTGGCTCCCAGAAGGGACAGAGCACGCAGCGCTCAGAGTAAACCACAGCGCCCCCTGCTGCCCGAGGCCCAGAGTTGCCCATATGTTTGGTCTTGTCCACTGAATACTTAAAAACAGCAGTAGAATTTACGTTTTATAGAAGTTTGAAAGTCACAGAAAAACCTAGTGTAAATTACAGAGTTCCCACACGCACCAACCCCCTCATCCACCTCTGTCTTTCCCATTGTCCTCCTCCAGCACCAGTGTGGTCACTTGTTTTGACCCATGAGCCAACATCAACAAGTCACTGTGACCCAAAGTCTATACCTTATGACAGCAAGGCTCACTTTTGGTGTGTACATTCGAGAAGTTTAAGACACGTACAGTGATATATGTTCATTTTGGTCTCACACAGAGAGCTCCCACTGCCCTAAAACTCTTCTGTGCTCCAGCTGTGCATCCCTTCCTACCTCCAACCCCTGGCACCACTTAATACTTTTATTTTCAAATAGATCTGCCTTTCCTGACAATGTTATATTCCGGGAGTTGTACAGCGTGCGGCCATTTCAGGTTGGCTTCTTTCACGTAGCAACGTGCATCTAAATGTCCTCTCTGTCTTCTCATGGCTTCATGGCGCAGATCCTTCTAGTGTTGATCAATATTCCATTCATTGTTTGCATGCACCATAGTTTATTTATTCATCACCTAGTGAAAGGCATCCCAGCTGGCTGCTTCCAGATTTGGGCAGTTATGAACAAAGCCACGGTAAATGTCCTTGTGTTTGTTTGTTTTTTTTATTTTGTTCATACTGTTTTCAACTCCTTTTGGTAAATACCAAGGGCCATGTTGCCGGATGTTAATGTAAGGAGATACATACTTTTAAAAGAAAACTGCCAAACTCTTTTTTGAAAGTGACTGTACTATCCTGTGTTCCCTCCAGCACCGAAAGGGAGTTCCAGCTCCACATCCTGGCCAGCATGTGATGCCATCTGTGTTGTTGAACTTGGCCATTCTAATACGTGTGCTATGCTATTTCATTGCTGTATTATTTTACACTTTTCTAATGTTATGTGATGTTGAACATCTTTTCTCAAGCTTATTTGCCATCTGTGTATTATCTTTCTTCATATCCTTCACATTTTTAATTAGATTTTTTTTTTCTTTATTACTGAGAAAACTTCTCTTTTAAACACCTAGAGGGGTGCCTGGGTGGCTCAGTCGATTAAGTGTCTGACTTTGGCCCAGGTCATGATCTCGCAGTTTGTGAGTTCAAGCCCCTCATCGGGCTCTGGGACGACAGCTCAGAGCCTGGAGACTGCTTCGGATTCTGTGTCTCCCTCTCTGTCTGCCCCACCCCGCTTGCACTCTGTTTCTGTCAAAAATGAAATAAACATTTAAAAAATTTTTAATAAAATAATTAATTAATTAATTAATTAAAAACTGGATATTTCCTCAAATCACCTTAAATTTGCAGTAGAAACAAATATGCATAAAGAAGTCTGACTTGGGGCTCCTGGACCCCTGGCTCAGTCAGTTATGCGTCAGACTCTTGATCCTGGCCCAGGTCATGATCTCAAGGTTCATGGATCAGCCGTGAGTTCTCCGGCTCTGAGCTGACAAGTGCTGAGCCTGCTTGGGATTCTCTCCCTCCTTCTTCCTCTGTCCCTCCCCCGTTTGGGTGCACGTGTTCTCTCTCTCTCTCTCTCTCTCTCTCTCTCAATAATTAAATAAACTTAAAAAAATAAAGAAGTCTCTGCCTCAATTTTCCTCATTATTTCAATCCTTTGTTAGATGCTGATATGTGTCACAGGTATTTTGTGACTTCTCTGAAATAAAGCGAGACTTCTTCAAGCCGAGTGCTTACTCCACACATCCACACAGGTGGTGAGTATCGCTCTCCCTGCCCCTAAGGTCTCGCTCAACAACCCAGCCAGAACTTCACTCTTCATGGGATAGTCATTCTTCAGCCTACATCCCTGTATCAGATTTTCCTCATTCTTATAATTGTCCTGAGCTGCAGTCATTGAGATGGAGATTTTGTCCACAGAGATGATGGGGCGCCCTCTCAGGGTCACCAGCTGTTCAGGAGTGAGGAATGAATGGGTAATGGAACTGAGGAAGGACTTGCGCCGTGACACTGTTGCAACAAGCTCAGTCACTCCCGTGGTGAGTCTGGCGCTGCGATGGCCTTTGCGTCCTGGTGGGAGATCAGAGGGCAAACTCAGGGAGCCACGCATCAGTTAGTCATTGCAGGTAGGCTGCCTTTGGAAGAGTTAGTGAACTTGAGTGATCCCTTACCCAAGGACATAGGAGACTTGTTGGTTATTGACACAGCTACTGGGTGGGCACCATTGTATGACGACAGTGCACGCCTTCCACTGCTCAGGTCGTCCAGCTTTGTAGAGTGAGTCCTGGGAACAGCTCCTCCTGGATGCTCTTTGACCACTTTCAGTGCCGGAAGCTTCCAAGACACCATTCAGCGGTGTGAACGACAGGCCCAGCTGCTGAAGTGTATCTCTAGGACACAGACAATGCACATAATCCTGCTCCGCTACCCATTCTAGATTTGCTTCGGATTCAGTGAACGCCCGGACTTCCTCAATCCCCATACCTGAAAAGCCTGAGCCCATTCACCTTGTCTTCTTGGAGCTGTTTTGTTGGATCCCATGGAGGTCAACCATATTGTATTGACACCGCAAAGACTGACCTAGGCAACAGCACTAGGCTTCCTGATGTAATTAGCGCAAGTGACATGGAAGCTGAACATGAGCAGGTGTGGGTCATAGACAGGGAAAGGCAGGAGATGGATCTGGTAAGGGGAATAGAGGACAGATTATTCTATCACGTCTTAATGAAGACACTTGGACTTTGAGCTGGTGATTTTCTAGTTGTGGCAAAATATGCATAAATGTAAGCTTCTAAACTTTAATCACTTTAGCTGTACAATTCAGTGGCTCTATGCACACTCACGATGCTGTGCACCACCACCACTGTCCATTTCCAGGCCTTTCATAATTCCAAACAGGAACTGTGTACCCATGGAACACACCCCCTTTTCTCCTCATCCAGGAGTGAATAGTAGATTCTACAAACTGGGAGTTACAGAAGAATCCAGGGTTCCAGGAGCCCATGAGGATGCAGGAAGCAGCAGAAAGAAGAGAGTAACTCCCCTTGTGGCCCTTGGAAATATGGCCAGACCCAGGTAAGAGTTCCGTTTGGTCTGTGCTTTTTATTCAGAATTACCACGTTGTTTGCTGCCCACCCTGGGCTAGAATGGCATTGTGTCTTTTGTCAGTGTGCCCAGTATCCCCATCTTTCTCTCCCAAAGTGTCTCAGGAACCGACAGTGAGAGCCCGAGAATCTTACTAGGGCGTTGGACATATGACCCATTGTTTCTTCTTGTCTGCAGCCCCTCCTCAATCCCTGTACTCTCCCCTCCAGAGACCCTGCAAGGGCCCTGCTTTCAGCTTAATTCCTCCCTGGAGGTCAAAGGGAATTGTACCAATTGATGATGGATTCTTTTTGTCCATATGCTCAGGACTCTGCGTCTATGTGAAAACAATGGAATATCCGAGAATTTTCATATCTCATATTGCTCATGTTGGATCGTGCACCATGGATTTTTTAGGATTAGAAATGAGTTTGGGTCATGTGCTCTCTATTTAAAAGTTTTTGGAAGTTTTCTTGCATGTTTGTTAGCAGTCTCTCATGATGTTTTCTGCCTTGCTCTTATTTTGAGTAAAGATATTTTTTAAATTTAATTAATTAATTTAGAGTGAGCATATGAACATACAAGTAGGGGAGGGGCAGAGAGAGAGAGAGAGAGAGAGAGCAGGCTCCACACTGATAGACAGATGTCTTTCTCATGAACCATGAGATCATGACCTGAGCCAAAATCAAGAGTTAGACGCTTAACAGACTGAGCCACCCAGGTGTCCTGAATGAAAATATTTTATTACTGATTCGAAACTGTACGTTATATTTGATATATACATATTATATAGACACATCAATGTATTAACATAAAATATAATAAATATTATATATGCTCATGCATGCATATATACATACACACATATAGTTACATTTTTATTTTCATAACCAGATACAAAATGACTGACCATTTATGCTGAATGCCAGGAGGAAAAGTGGTAAAAATGTGTCCCACACATCCTTTCAGTTGCTCCGAAAAACCTCCTTGGCCAGTGATTGATGAAGAGGGTGAAGGGCAGAAGGATCCAGGCCAGGGGGAGATTTCTCCAGAATTCAGCTGCTGAGACCTCACTTTTAGCCTCGAGATCCCTCTTCCCCAGTTTTTTACTATTCTCTTCCCTGAGGGTCTTCCTGCTCAGGATTCTTCATACAAACGTGTTTGTTCTGTGCAATGGTACATCTCTTCCTGTAATGTTTATCATATCAGATTTGGGTTGAGTCACTTCTTAAAAATATAGCTCAGAAACCCCACCTAACTGGTCTGGTTGTTGTCAAAACAAGTCTTATCTATGGGCACTTATGCTAAATGAATGTGGAAATTGTAGGTAAGTGAGGTAATTCTCACACCAAGAATCAGAACATTCAAACAAACTTTTAATATCTTGTTTTTATTCTTGAGTTCCTAACAGGATCTCCTGGAGCTAACATTGGCCCGTGTTCCCTGCTCACAGTCTAATTAATTTTGCTTATGTGTAAATCTCATTCTGTAGAATGGAGTAGCCAGTGTTTTTAAAAAAGCAAAAAACACATAACAAATAAATGAAATGAAATGAAATGAAATGAAATGAAATGAAATGAAATAATAAAATATTATAAACTATGAGCTGCACTTCAGCATCACTCAAACAAAATCAGAGGAAAACCAAAGAGAGAAAAGGAATATGACACCTGCCAGTACATCTCACTGCTCTTGCCTTCAGCTGATTACATCTGCATCAACCCTATTTCCATGCAAGGTCACATCCTGAAACATTTTATCATAGAAGTAGGTGGAGACACAGTTTAAACCATAATAATTAATGTCCACAGTTTATTCACATTTTCTTGGTTTTTACCTAATGTCCCTTTTCTGTTCTCAGATCCAGTTCAAAATTCCTTGCTACATTTAGATGTGATGTCTCCATAAGCTTCTCTTTCTGTGACGCTTTCTCTGAATCTCCTTGTTTTGATGTCTTTGTCCACACTTACTGAGAGGGGATTATTCCTATCATTATTCAGGGACAAGAATTTGTTCTTTGAACTATGTACATGGGAGTGTGTCTCTTCTCCCTCCGTTTATTCATTTGTATAACCAGTTAACAATATGAATCATGGACAGATATTTTAGACTTTGAGTTTTAACCCAATGCCATTACACATAATTGGTTGTTCAAGTCTTTCCAGTTTCACCCAACGGGAGCCCTTTAAGTTGCCTCATGAGCTCCTAGACAAACGTTGTCATTGGGTGTATGTGTGTGCACACATGGGTGTGTGTGGTGGGTTTGCGTTGATATGCTTGTGTTTGTTTGGAAGGAGTCTTCAGTTTCTGACCCTACAAGGTGCTATGTGCTCACCCTGTGTAATTCCTGATTTGGGAATTAAGCATTTCTCCAAAGAAGCCTACATCTCTTCCCTGGAGAACGGTATTGGAAAGCAGTATGTGGGAAAATGCATCTCCTTTAGTTTTTGTTTGTCTGGGAAACTTTTTATCTCTCCTTCTACTTTGAACGACAGCCTTGCTGGATAAAGAATTCTTGGCTGCATATTTTTCTGATTCAGCACATTGAATATATCCTGCCACTCCCATCTGGCCTGTCAAGTTTCTGTGGATAGGTCTGCTGCAAACCTGGTCTGTCTTCCCTTGTACGTTAAGGACATTTTTCCCTTGCTGCTTTCATAATTCTTTTCTTGTCTGTGTATTTTGTGAATTTGACTACGGTATGCCTTATTGATGGTTGGTTTTGTTGAATCTAATGGGAGTTCTCTGTGTTCTTGGATTTTGATGTCTGTGTCTTTCCTCAGGTTAGGAAAGTTTTCTGCTATGATTTGCCCACATAAACCTTCTACCCCCTTTTCTTTCTCTTCATCTTCTGGGACCCCTATGATTTGGATGTTATTCCTTTTTAATGAGTCACTGAGTTTTCTAATTCTTATATCATGCTCTTTTTTTTTTAGTTTCCTTCTTTTTTCCTGCTTCATTATTTTCCATAAGTTTGTCCTCTAAGTCACTGATTCACTGCTCTGATTCATCCATCTTTGCCTCTTTAACATCCATTCGAGATTGCATCTCAGTTATAGCATTTTTAATTTTGTCCTGACTAGCTTTTACTTATTTTATGTCCACAGAAAGGAATTCTGTGTTTTTTTCAACCCCAGCTAGTATTCTTATTATTGTGATTCTAAATTTTGGTTCAGACATCTTGCTTGTAAATGTGTTGATTAAGTCCTTGGCTGTCATTTCTTTGTGTTCTTTCTTGGGGTGAATTCCTTTATTTTGTTATTCTGGAGACAGAAAAAGAACTAATTAAATAATAAAAATTAAAAACAACACAAAAAATCAAATATAGAATGCTAGATCCTAGGTGTGTTTTGGTCTGGTTGTTGAAAGAAGCTTGATAGAATAGAGGAAGAAGGGAAAGAAAAGAAAAGAAAAATGCTGGAAGCCGAGCTATCCCAGCCTGAGTGGCAAGGCCTGGACTGTGGACGGATTGGTGACTGCAAGGCAGCCCACAGACAGGGAAGCTTCTTGTACTCCTGCTTTTAGGTAATTTGGCCTTAAGTACTTGGGGTATTGTCTGTTGGGGAATTGCCCTCGGCAGACCCCCTGGGAAAAGAACCATTAGGGTAGAAAACAAGGTTCCGCAAGATATTGTGTGGCCTTACGTTTAGCCCTTGCCATCCCCTATGGAGACTCCTCTACTTACAGGAAGGATAGCCTCATGCATTTGCCAGCAGAGGCAGCCAACAAAGGAGAGACATATGAATTTGAAAGCCCTACTCCGGCAACTAAGGAGTATATCTCTGGGCACAGGTGACTTCAACCCCTAGGCCCACCTGGCCTCCCGGAGGCATTCCAGATGATGACTGAACCTAGTCAGTTTTGGTACAGAATGGTTCACTAATTCCTCGGTGCATTGTCTCTGTGAGAATGTGTGAGGCATGGGTTTCTAAGGCCTTATCGGCCCCTTCCTGGCACCTCAGACCAAGGCAAACACATTGTTCTTCTGACCTCATGTGGGTAGGAGGTCATGTCCCTGTAACTGTTCCACTTGAGGTGTTGAGAAATGGATGGCCTTTCATGAGAACAGCAAAGCAAATGCTTTATCGACTGTAGATAATTACAGATAAATGCAGATTCATAATGGATTAATGTAAGAAATTAATCAATAATCAAAGGGTATGTGGGAACATTACGAGAAAATTGCCATGTAATTTCTTAAAGGTTCATTACACATAGGAACATTTTCAAAATTAGGTAATGTTAGAAAAACATAGATGACGTATGTTACAAGGAAACCACTAGCATATATAATGCCACGTTTGCTACAATAAATCAGCCAGTTCAACACACTGCTGTTGTCTGTGTCCATTTTTATTTTTTATTTTTATTTTAGTTTTTTATTTTTTATTTTAGTTTTGTTTTATTTTCACTGACGCTGTCCATCCTTCGGGAACCCCTGGACCTGCTGGAGCTGGACTCCAGCAGAAAAAAGTAGGAAAAAAGGGAAAATGTTCAAAAACTTTAAAAAAATGAATACCATAAAATAGAATGAAATGAAATGAAATGATGAAAGTAAAATAGAATTTAAAAATTTTACAAAACAGTAAAAAAATACTAGAAAAGCTTAAAGAACAATCTTTTTTATTAAAATGGAAAATAAAAGCAAATTTTTTTCTCTTTCAGTATTCCATAATAATAAGAGAAAAGGAAAAGAAAATAAATAGATGGCTCAGTGAAAAGAATGAAATACGATTGACATTACATCCATTTTCCCCTAGAAGTGAAATATGAAGCACTTTATATTCCCTACACTACGCAGGTAGAAAGACTTGTTTTGATCCTCTAGAGCATGGTTAGCACAGTTGGATGGCGCTTGGTGTAACGATTCCATTCTCCACTAGATGGTGCTGCTTAGTTTACTGGGGTGGATCTTTGTGGCTCATGTATGCATGTATGTGCATATGCGAGAGAGGTGAAAATGGCGTCACCCAGCTACCCAGTCTCTGGTATCAGAACTCTGTGCTCTTGCCGACTGGCAATCAAGCCCCCTCCTTTGCCTCCAGCCTCTTTCCACTGCCCACTTCTACCCTGTGACCAAGTTGTCAGCCTGCCAGGTGGCACCTCTCTCCTGAGTTTTATCCCAGATGGAGCTGTGTTTCCAAACCCCTCACTTCTGAGTGCCCTACGGCTGACCCACTCAGACCCTTTGGGGGATGGTCTCGCCAAGCAATGGCCGGGTGCCAGCCTGTCCCTGAAAAAGTTTGTGCTATTGTGTAGCAGCAGTGTTTCAGGGATTATGGTGAATCACAACACACATCTGGAGCCAGGCTTCGCTGCCTCTTAACATCCTTGTTCCAACACCGTCAAAGGTGGCTGTTCTTCAGCGTCTGCTGGGACCTTTCCTGTGGGGAGGCCACACAGCCTCTACTAAATGTCTTCTCAGCAGGGAAACCACCTTCTGCCCACGTGGCCTAAAGACCACTTGGACTTTGCTGTCTGTTCCTGGGGATTCGTCTTTCCCACCAGAGCTCCACCAGGTATAGAGCTATGAAGCTTCAGACTCTACATTTCCTGTTCGTATAGTATTAATGGTATCCGAACCCTTTCCTTTGTCCTTTCTCCCTTTTGTCTTAATTCTTTTATGGGTGTTTCCACTCTTTCTCTTTCTCTTCAGCTGCTTTTGAGGGGAATGCTTTTCCTGTACTCTCCCCCTTTCTCTGTCCTCTCTCCAGCAAGCAAAAACAGCTCCCTACCCTCGCGGCTTCTCTCTCCCCCAGTTCACCTCTCCACGCCACGTACCTGAGGATTTCTGTGGTTCAAGTTATGCAGATGTTGAGTTAATCCTCAGATCAATTTTCTAGGTGTGCAAGATGGCTTCGTGTTGATCTAGCTGCATTTCAGGGACGAGAAACACAAAAAACTTTCATGCTGCTCTGCCATCTTGGCCCCTCCTCACGATTTTTTTTTTTAATACATACAGATTGCACATGTCTCAGAATCTATACTCAGAACCTTCACCTTTTTGGTAATATCATTGGGATCACTTTCATTATTTTTAACACGAAAAAGCATATTTCTTTTTTTTTTAATTTTTTTTTAACATTTATTTATTTTTGAGACAGAGAGAGACAGAGCATGAACGGGGGAGGTCAGAGAGAGGGAGACACAGAATCCGAAATAGGCTCCAGGCTCTGAGCCGTCAGCACAGAGCCCGATGCGGGGCTTGAACCCACGGACAGTGAGATCATGACCTAAGCCGAAGTCGGACGCCCAGCCGACTGAGCCACCCAGGTGCCCCCATATTTCTTCTTTAAATTATTATGAAAAATAATAAATAAAACTTTTATTTTATGTATTTCTAATGATTCTACTGAATCAGCAAAATATTCTACTGAATCAGTCAAAATATAGTGACCTATATTACTGAGCTCACTATGTAATATATATTTCTTCTCTCAAATAAAAAAAAAAATGGGGGCCTGGGTGGCTCAGTAGTTTAAGTGGCTCACTCTAGATTTTGGCTTAGGTGATAATCTCATGGTTTGTGGGATTGAGCACCGGGTTGGGCTCTGTGCTGACAGCTCAGAGAGTTCTTGGTATTCTCTCCCTTTCTTTTCTCTTTGACCCTCCATTGCTTTCTCTCTCTCTCTCTCTCTCTCTCTCTCTGTCTCACAAAATAAATAAATAAACTTAAAAAAGTAAAACCTGTATCCTTCTCATTACACTTTAGTTCTCCCTTTAGTTACATTCATTTTGTATTGATAAGAAGTTGAAGAGGAATATTAAGTAGTATTGGTCACCAACATTCTTTGATAATTTTTACTGTTTATGTCAATGTTAGATACAAGGTAAAAAAAATGAAATAAAACAATTTATTTTTTTAAACCTGCATCTAAGTTTTCAAGAAGTGACTTTTAGTATGTTTTTTTTTGATATTTACAAATATGGAAAATTCTGGTGCTAAGGTAATACCCAGCAATGAAATTAGAAATACCCATCACAGCTCATAATTATGTGTTTACATAAACAATTAACGACAAAGAAGAAAATGCAAAATTCACACCTTCAGTAAAGCATGATGCAGATCATGTACCAAATTCATACAACCTAGAAGTGAAAACCTATTAATAAATCATTATAAGTGGATGAATAACTCCATTATAAAAATGGATTACAGAATCCTGACAGACTGGTTCTCATGTTCACACCGTAAGTGATGAGCTTTAGTGGAAAGAAGAGTCAGGACAAAAAAGTCTGTGGGAGACAGAAGGGGAAAACTAGCAATGGCCTGAACCACCATCACAGGAGAAAGTCCCTTGAGGTGTGAAAATACAGGACAGTGCGTAGGGACACCTGAGCCCTGCCAATTGGATGGCAATCCAGGGAGAGCAGGAGGGAGACAGGATGTTTCAGATGCAGTGCTGTGGGCAGAGGGGGTGAGAAAGTTAAGAAGTGAGTCTGGAAACAATTCAGTGATGGGAAAAAAGGGGAAAGGATACATTTAGCATCTTCCAGACACAAAGGAATAGGAAAAAGGGAAAGAAGACATAGCCCATTTCTCACCATAAGCAAAAGTATATGAGATGAAAACAGGAAAAACGGACTAATTAATACATAATATTACTTTTCATAAGAGTAAAACAGTACTGGCTAAATTATTGAACCAAAATGGAGGATGCAGAAATATAAAAAATTAAAACTGACAATGGTGGTAATAGACATTGGAAAATACAAATTAAAAAAAAGGAAATTGTAATTACTTTATACACCACTATAGAAAAATAGTTCTGCTATTTCAATAGGCTCTGTATTAAAGTTGGAGACATCTAGATAGTTTAGCATGGACTCTGTACAAGATGGACATGTCTATACATGAAGCATTCCCTATATTTACAGAGGTGGTGGTGAAGTCCCCACACATTGCCCACACTCCTAATGCCAGTGAATGGAGAACTTGGAATGGCACCTGCTGTGTGATTCAGCACCTATGAAATGTGCACAATAGGAAGATCACTGCAGACAGGAAGGATTGGTGGCTGCAAAGGGTTGACTGCAGGGGGGGGGGGGGCGGGGGGGAGGGCAATGGCCTGACTGCTGGTGGATTATTTCTGCAGGTGATGGAAATGTTCTCAATTTGATCATGATGGTGGTGGCCAAACTCAGTAAATATACTACAGACTGCTGAATTATACAATTTAAATGATTGAACTTTATGGCATGTAAATTATCGTAATAGACTTGTTTTGTTTTTAGAAAATACAACATGAGAAGAAGCTTCTATCACTAACTCCTTAAAATTCCTCTGGGCTCAGAGTCAGACCCTTCAGGGTCTCCACAGTGTCCCTGTTTGTCACAGGAAGTCATGGGGGTGACCATGGGGAACAGGGGCAGGTTTTTGTCTCAGGTCCCCATGGGCCTGCAGCTCTGTGTCCGCTTTGATGCTTTTGTCCCACGTTGAGCAGTAATAATCAGCCTCATCCTCAGGCTGCAGGCCCGAGATAATCAAAGAGGCCGTGTTCCCAGAGTCAGAGCCAGAGAACCGAGCTGGGATCCCTGAGGGTCTAGTACTCCCGAGCATCACAGTTTTGGGGACACCGTGAGAAATCTGTTGGTACCAGCCCACATAATATGACCCAACATTGTTGCTGTTTCCAGTGCAGGTGAGGGTGACCTTCTGTCCCACAGACCCTGACATGGAGGCTTCCTGTGTCAGCGTAGGCTGTGCCCAGGATCCTGCAACAGAGCAGGGGACACACACACAGGTGAATCTCATGGTATTGCCCACAGCATGTTCTCAAAAAGAGGGGGCAAGAAGAAGAACAGTGATAGCCCATAATCACTCCCCCTGCTTTCCACAGCCAGTCACCTGAGCAGAGAGCAAGGACAGTGAGGAGGAAAGGGGTCCAGGCCATGGTGGAGATGCCCCAGGCTGTGGTTCTGAGCCCACAAGTGACAGACCTGCACAAAGCCTCTCTTATCCTCTCCCCTCTTGGGAAAGCAGCGAGGGAGCCTTCATGCAAATCACTCTTTCCGCTGGGGTCTCTAGGGCTGAATTTGGTGACAGCTGAGTGTTGGGTGGGACTAGGTAGCCTCCCCAGGGCCCCAGTGAGCACAGAGCACAGGGCACAAGGCAGGGTTCCAGGCCTGGGTGCTCAGTTGAGATCCCTCCCCCACATAGACCCTCAAGGGCAGGCCCACAGTGCCCCCTGCTGTCTCAGTCTCCAGACTCACCTATGACTGGATGACTCCAGGATGTCCCTGGAGCTGAGCAGAGAGGGAATCTCTGGACTTCAGACAGCTGTCACTCTGTCCACCCACCTCTACACAAGTTATAAAATATGATATGGTTACATAAATGTATATATACTGCAACAACTCTCAACATAGAACTGGATTTCCTATTCCTACAAATGATTAATGCTTCCCTTTGAACTTCACATAACACATCTGATCACTGTCTTTCCTAGTGAGTCAGAAAAAAATCCAGCATGTGTCCATCACCTTCACAATTTTTTTTGCTCCTTGCAGCACTATCTGGAGCTTGCTGATAATACTTAGTTGGTGCTCGGCAAACAATTTTGAATTAAAAAATACATCAGCAAAGGAAACAAGAAAAAAATACAAATATCTCCTTTCTTACTCTATGGCTAAACATGTATCTCTTCTTTCCTTTGGGCCGTCATCATCCATCTAAATTCTTAACCACAGACACAGGTGTCATCTTAGACACATCCTTATGCCTCACACACAACCTCCAGGTAATTCCTAAATCCAGTGTTTTCCACCACAAAAATAACCTTAATATGTCTATGCTACCCAAAACAATCTATAGATTCAAAGCAATTCCTATGAAAATTCCTATGACATTTTTCACAGAAATAGCAAAAAAAAAAAAAAAAAAAACAAAAACAAAACAAAACAAAAACAAAAAAAAAACCCCAAAACCCTGAATTTTATAGAGCCAGAAAAGACCTCAAACTGCCAAAGCAATCTTGAGAAAGAAGAACTAAGGCAACATACTTCTTCCTTTAAATTATACAACAAAGCTATAATAATGAAAACAGTATGGTAGTGACCTAGAAAGGCACACATAGACAGATGCCACAGAATAAAAAGACCAGAAAGTAATGCAAGTTCCCCTTGATCACCAGGGAGCAAGTGAGCTGAAAACAGGGCCTTTGTGACATCTCTGGAAGACAGCTGACATGGAGTTTGGTGTGGATTCAGATAAGAATATGCATGACTCATACAGAAGATGACCCAAATTCTCAGGTTGTCACTGAAGTGTCTGGACACACTTTGGGAGAAAAAGCTGGAAGTGCTGGACCCCCTGTAATGGGACACGTTGATACCCGTGCATGGAGGGCAGCGTGCATCCACATGGTTAATCTGGGGTAAGAAGCACAGCCCAAAGAATGCTTTCACATGAGTCAGGCACACCTGCCAAGAGCCCCCAAGGGAGGTGCCTTCTTCTCTCTGCTGCTTCTTGCATTGGCATGGGCTTCTGGAGCCCTGGCTCCTCTGTCATATCCAGGTTACCCATTCCCCTGCTGAGTGCTGGGAATAATGAAAAAGTTCTGGAAATGGAAAGTCGTGATGGTTACAAAACACTCACTGTGAAGATGCTTAGTGCCTCTGAACTGTACTTTAAAGTGTGATTAATATAGTAAATTTTGTTGTTTATTTTCATAATTATAAATTATGAGTTGAAAATAAAATATATTTAAGAAGCTGTCCTCATGCAAATATCCTCCCCACGCTTATATGTTACCCTATTCTAACTCATCATCATCAGTAAAATTTTGCAGTAATTTTTAAAACTATTTTCTCCTGTAGATTCTACATATAAATGAGATCATGCAGCATTTGCCTTTTTTGTAGGACTTATTTCTCTTAGGGTAACATCTTCCTTTGTGCACAGATGGGGGAGATCTTTCTCATGATGCCCCACAGCCTTTCTACTGCATGGATCACCGATGAGAACCGATGCAGCAGGAAAGGAGCTCACAATCAGGGTCTGTGAGCGCAGGAAACCAGCCACAAGGTGCCCCCAGGGCATGATGGTGGCAGCTGGGGGAAACTCACATCTGTGGGATCCACTTCACCCACCTTCCCGAGAACAGGCTCAGCATTTTGTAGCAGTGGTTGAGCCTCCTCCTTACCCTCACAAGCCCCACTGGGAGGTTTGCTAACCTGACACCCAAAGCTCCTCCCAGGGCTAAGCACCATCGCCTGATACCACAACCGAAGGGCAGGTAGCTAGCCCCGGTGCCAGGCCAGCCCTGTGCCTGGGATTCCTCCTCTTCTTAGTCCTTACTCAGCACCAGTCTTAGTACTTTGTGCTTGGCACACAGAGCTACTCAACCAGCCCTGAGCACAGGAGCCTGGAGGGAAGGGAGGGTCTCTGCTCTGACTCCTGGAGGAACAGAATCCATTCTGGGGAGGACTGTCCAACGGTCTGCAGGCTCTGGCCGAGAAAACTAAGGAAAGTTGACTTGCCTTTGTAAAGAGAAAAAAAAGCCAGTTCAACAAGTTCTGATTTTTACACCTGGATCACCAAAGTCTCTGCATCATCATGGTTTTTTTGTTGTTGTTGCTTGTATTTTGTTGTTGTTGTTGTTGTTTTCCTGAGACTACAAAGAGGTTGAATAGGAAAGTGGGAAGAAGGACATTGTGATCTAGAAGCCATTTCCAAGTACAGTCAGTGTGCCTTCCAGTTATTTTTTTAAGTTTATTTATTTATCTGGAGAGAGAGAGCAGGAGCATGAGTGGGGGAGGGGCAGAGAGAGGGAGAGAGAGAATCCCAAACAGGCTAAATGCTGTCAGTGCAGAGCTTGGCTTGGGACTCAATCTCACTAACCAGGAGTCATGATGTGAGCTGAGATCAAGAGTCAGACACTAAATCGGCTGAGCCACCCAGGCGCCCCTCCAGTTATTTTAAACGGGAAGAGAGTCAGAGACCAGGGGTCTGAGCAGGCTGAGGTATTTGTCCCACTTTCCCATGTGTCTGTGTCACTGTGACCAACACCACTGTGCCAGTTTGCACAGTAATAGTCAGCCTCGTCCTCAGGCTGCAGCCCAGAGGTGAGCAGAAGCCCTGTGCTGGCCGAGGCATCATCAGATCCAGAGAAGCGGCTGGTGATCCTGGAGCCCTGGTGTTTATCTGAGTCTGCGTAGAACCTTCAGCAGATACTGGGGAGGGCTTCCTGGCTTCTGCTGGTACCAGTATGTGCTATAACCACCAACACTGATGTCACTGCTCAGGTGCATTTGATTCTGGCTGTTCTAGGAGATGCATTGAGGGAAGGTGGCTGGGTCAGCACAGGGAGGGACCGGGAACCTATAACAGAGACACTCATAAGTGATGGGACTAAAAATGGAAAAAGTGGGAAAAAAATTTCTTAAAATGCTGAGCATGGGAAGAATCATTTGGGGCTACCTTGTGTCCCTGAGGCCAGTCCCAACCTGTGCAGTGAGACAGGAGCATGAAGAGGAGAGGAGTCCAGGCCATGGTGACATAGCCTCTGGTCCCCACAGTGGGGTGAGCTGCCCCTGGCCTCCGTTTCTCCTCCACCCTCTGCAACAGGAGGGCTGTCCATGCAGATATGGTCCATCCAGTGACTGCCCAGCCCCTCGCTGAGCCCTGGTGCTGGAGCTCAGCTCGCATCACACACTGGGGAGGATGAGGGTTGGCTTCACCCCTGGGGAGAACACTAGGAGGAAGCACCTGCTGAGACAACCCACATGTCCCTGCTCAGGGGATTCTGTCAGGCCTGAGAGGACACAGCAGCTGAGCCCCTATCAGGGGCACAAGGCTCAGTCCCCAGGCCCAGGCTCCTTTGAGTTCAAGAGCATCACTGAGCCTCTGTGTAGAGATCACAGGGCAGTCCCACAATGCCCCCTGCTGGCTGAAGGGCACACACCTCACTGTGTCCCACAGCTCTGAGAGCCCAGCTGGTTTCCTAAGCTCACCAGGTCTCTGTCTATTCACACATCAGTGATCTGAATCATGGATAATGTGATCTCATAGCACGTCTATGGTTACTGCAGTGATTTTCACTCTCAGAATGAGTCCTTCTAACGTGAGATGCAAACATTTACCACAATTAAGTGGTAAATTGTTGGCGTCTGGCAGAAAATACTACAGACATCATACCACTGTATTGGTATACAATTTAGAATATGCCTGCCTTGTGAATGTTTTACAATTTCTGTGCATTATATCAATGAATTCCGACTACTGTCCAATAAATTGAGTTTTATTTTAATCTATTTTGTAGCTAATTTTATTGCTTACTAATTTACAAAGTTAAGGAAAAACAATGAATTTATCTTTGGTGAAGGCCAACTGATCAGTTTTTTATTATGATTTTTGCTGATGGGGTCTTGTCTAAACCTTGGGATCCTGAAGATTTTCTCCATTTTTTAATGTTTATAACTTTATATTTTACGGTTAGGTCTATAATCCATTTATTGAATTTTATTTTTTTTATTTTTTCTTTTTTATTTTCAAGTTTCTTTATTTACTTTGAGAGAGAGAGAGAGCGCGCGCTCCAGAGGGGAAGGGGGAGAGAGAGAGGGACAGAGGGAATCCCAAGCAGGCTCTGTGCTGTCAGTGCAGGGTCTGAGGTTCTAGGTGGGGCTCCATCTCACAAACCATAAGGACATGACCTGAACTGAAAGAAGAATTGGAAATTTAACCGACTGAGTCACCCAGGGGTCCCTAGTGATTTTGTTTTATAAAGTGAGAGTTTTAGGTAAGATTAATTCCCTTCTATGGATATCCAATTGTTCTGTGGCCATTTATCCAAAATGCCATCCTTTCTCCTCTGGAAGTCTTCTGCAATTTTGTCAAAAATACTTATCCATACTTTTATGAGTTTGTTTCTGGGTTTTCTGTTCTGTTCCATTGGCCAATGTATCTACCCTCCATCCATAGCAATCTGTATTGTTGTGATAGGAATTGACTTACGCTTTTATAGAATTTGGGAAGAATTTTCATCTTTAGTAGATTTCATCTTCTAATCCTTGAACACAACATATCTCTCCACTGTTTTAGATCCACTTTGAGTACACTTCCCAGGATTGTCCAGATTTCAGCACCAATGGCCTGTACATATTTTTTTAAATATGCACCCAAATACATCATCATTGAGTGGTTTTAAGTGTTCTTTTAAATTACTTATTACGTTCTTATTGCTAGTGTATACACATCTAAATGATCTTTCTATGTTGCTCTTGTATTCTTCAACATTCCCAAAATTCTTTATTACTCTTTAAATGTATATATTTATGATCATATTTGTAGCTTCCTAGGCATTTTTCCTTAGGTCCCCTATTTTTCATTCTCTGAGAACTTTTATCATTTGCATTCATTTATTCATTTATTCTTGTCCATTATAATGAATTGTGCAAAATGTTTTTCTGTAATGGTTGGTAAGATCAGGGTTTCTCTCCTTTAGCCTGTTAATATAGGAGATATATATATGTATATAGATATATGTATATAGGTATACATATATATATATGTATATATATATATAGATATATATATGTATATATATATGTATATATATATCTATATATATAGGTATATATGTATATATATCTCTCTCTATATATATATGTATATATATAGGTATATATGTATATATATCTCTCTATATATATATATATGTATATATATATCTATATATATAGGTATATATGTATATATATCTCTCTCTATATATAGATATGTATATATATATCTATATGTATATATATATGTAGATATATATATGATTGAATACTGTTTCTAGTATTTTCTTTGGAATTTTTGTGTCTCTATTTGTGAAAGATACTCCATTTTTTGTTTGTTTTCTGCCTGGGAGCTATTGACACCAACTACTGACAGAAAATTTTGGGAAGAATCCTTACCTTAGCCAAATTCAACATATTGATCCACAAGCAAAGAATATCTATTCATTTATTCAACTTTTCTCTAATTTCTCTGAAATGTTTTGTAATTTTCCATATACAAGATTTCCATTTTTCTAAAATATATCCTTAAGAATTTCATAATTATGTCATTATAAATGGCATTGATTTTACTTACTAATTTTTTTCTTTGAGAGAGAGAGAGGGCACAAGTGAGTGAGAGGCGAGGCTGCAGCTCAGGGACCTTGAGATCACGACCTGAGCTGAAGTCTCATGCTTAACCAACTGAGCCACCCAGGTGCCCCAGATTTTATTTTTATGTGTTGATAGTTTACTGCCTCTATATAGACCACCATTTGTTTCCACATGCTGTTTTTGTAAACTGAAGCCCAGATTTGAAGCAATCAGACCAAAAACTATCTATGATCCACCCCTAGATCCAGAGTTGGAATCAACAACTTTTGTCCTGTAACATCTCCACAGAGTAATTTTTACCTTTCAGCAATGTAGTTTGCCTTTGAAAACATGAACAAGGTGAGAATAGGTTATCAATCTAAAAAATTAACTGAAGGAAGGAATATGACACTGTTAAATCATCTCATTTCAGGACAACAAAGAGTCTGTTGAAAATCTGATAACAGAAATCACTCCTGAACCACCTAAGGGGTGATGTCACCAGGCCCAGAGAATGGAGGGAGATTCTGTCTCACTTTCCTATGGATCTAAAGCACTGCATAAGCATTAGCACTATCTTGGCATATATGACCATAATAGTCACCTTGGTTTTACTTTGTCCTCATTCTAGAGTCCAGACATATTGGAATAACTTAATTGATCAAAGCATTTTTGGATTCAGAAAATGACAGGGGACCCAGGATCCCTGATGTATATAGGATCCTGAGTGGAATCTCAGGAGGAACTAGGGAGGGATCTCTGGCTTCTGCTTGTGCCAGTATGTTTTTTTTTAATTTTTTTTATTTTTTGCCAACAATGGTGTTGCTTCTCAGGGTCAGATGAGTCCAGAAGATTCTTCCAGGGACACCCAGAAGAGGGTGGCTGAGTCAGCACTGGCTGTGGTGGGAATCTGCAAACACAGACCTTCATGGTAATGGGGTAGGGATGGAGGTAAAGCTGCTTGTGGGTGTGATCCAAAGCGGTTGACCTAGCCTCGGGGATGCCCCAGACGTCTGAGTTTAGTTCTTACATATGCAGCAAGAGGGGAGCACAAGAAGGAGAAGAGTCCACACCATGATGGACACAGCCTTGCAAAGACTCCGAGGCTGGAGCTGGGCTGACCCAGGCATCTGTGATGCCTTTCATTGGTCTCTGGGAGGAGGAGCTGTTCCTCTAAATTTGTTTCCCTTGTTGGTGAACTCTGCTTCACTCTGAGAACCAGCTCAGGTATGGACTCAGGTTTTAGACATAGGGGACTGATGGGTGAGTCTCACAGTGTGTCCCCTGAGAGTGACTAAGGAGGAAGCAGCTGCTGGGACCTTCCACAAACCTGTGAGCAGAAGACTCTGCCCAGCCTAGAGGTGGGACAGACACTGAGTCCCCGTCACCAGACACAGGCACAGATAACACAGCCATGGGGTATTTGGGTGATTTGGGAGAATTACACAGAAGTCACCACCAGTGCAGACATGAGGGAAAGACCGACAGTGTCCCGTGCTGCCCACTGGCCAAATATCACTCTCTCAGTGGATGTAATGTGTTGAGGACACTGGACTGACAACATGATCACTGTCTGTTCTCAGATACCCACGGGCAACCGCACCTGATCTGTCCCCAGGTAACTGATATTAATAAACACCCTTTTCCATTATGGGAACTCCTAGAATTCCAGGAGGAAGATATGTGGGAATATAACCCTGTGCAGGGTGAGTGGGAACACAGGGAGGTGGGAAGGGGTAAGCCTGGGGGCAAATGCCTGAGCCTCTTCTTCAGCACAGCCACATGAGGGGCCTCTCGTGACCTGGTCTGATGCAGGCTGCATGTCCTGCTGCAGGGCAAAGAAAGAAACAAATTCCTGGAAGGAGAGCAGGGTTCTTAGCAGTAGTAACAGAAGGTACAGATACATTAGCCACAGACACTGATGACAGGAAGACAAATGCTATGGGGTGACCACTGCATGGAGATGTCTGGACTGTGAGGGTGTTCACGGACAGATAGTAAGACAGACATTTTCATTTTGAAGAGATTTGAAACTGTTTACAACGGTTTTATTGAACTACAAGTGACTTAGAATCAACTATACATACTTAAACTTTTCAACTTGATACATTTTAAGAGGTGTATAGACACATGAAGCCATCACCACAGTCAAGTTGACGATGTGGGGCCAAGGGCAGGCTGTCCCAAGATGGGCATCTTTGGCATGAAAATTATTTTCAGTTAAAAACGTTCACAATTCAATCAATCCAAAGTAAAAGCTCTTTATTCCTCCCTCTACCGCCTGCTTGAATCAAGAACAGAGCTGTTAACAGAGATTTCTCTGTACCTAAGAAACATATCTGCATAACAGTGCAATCTTTCTTTTCCATACATCTCTTCACACTTTCCTGCTGACGGTCTCATTCCCATTTGTGTCCCCAGACCCCTATCCCTGTCCTTTCCTCAGGATGTCCGAGAAGCTTTCTGTTGTATGACTGTCTTTGAAATTTCAGGTATATGTGGATTCCCCATCAGTATGAAACTAAATTTGATTAATGTCCTATTAATCTTTCCCATGTTGATTTGATTTTTAGTCCATAGGAACTTCTTCCTCCATGACGGATGTCAGAGAGGGCAGGACATGTGAACTTGATTAAATGTGATGCAGCAGCTGACATCCTGGGACATGTGACATACAGTCAGCAAAGGTGATTTCTTACCATGTGAGCCCCACACAATCTGTGTCTGCGGAGTCCAATGGAGCAAGAGTAGTATGAGGACATTTTTCTCTCTACATTTCAATTAGCGGAAGAAAATATTGTGGTGCTAGTTCCTTGGGCTCAGCAAATCTTAGTAAAAATACACAAAACAAATTTTAGTTATTGATCCATTTCTTCCCAGAGATGATCTTTGTTTTCCTTTGTGTCTTTAGTGTTCTATGCCCTAAAAAGAAATTACTATGGGACAGACAGCAAACATAGGCCCTAGAAGATTTCTTCTGGAGTCAGTCCCACAGATTGGTGAGTCCACGGTTCTCCTCAGACTGGGGTCAGTTTGGATAAAATCTGATGTGGGTTACAGACTGTTGCTAAGGGGCATCTTGGAAGCCAAAGTGCAAAATTAGTGGTGCAGGTCAAGCACTTAAAAGCTGTTAAAATGTTCACTTCCAAAAACTCAGTTCAAGGGCTAAGTTGTTCAGGGAACATGTTAGACTGATACTAGGTCATTCACCAACCTCAAGAAGACTTCCATTAAATGAAGTAACCATGAAGCCCCACAGTCCCCAGCCCCATGGTCTATTTCTCCTAGATATTAGTGTGGCTACAAGAGGCTTAGCCAGAAAAAAAATTGATAAGCATTTTCTTTCTTATCATTCTACATTTTAATAGCTTGGATTTTGACCAGTGAGACCATTCTCTCTGGTCTCTACCCTCTGGAATGTACTTACCAGGGTGGAATTTGGTGGCCATAGAAACAGAGTAGGAACCCAAGTCTCTCTGTCTGTCTGTCTGTCTCTCTTTCTCTGTCTGCCTGCCTGCCAGTAACTGATGGACAAATCCTATGTAGTTCCACTCATATGAATATTCTAAGTAGGGAAACTCTTACTAAAAGCATAGAACAGTGGTTGCCCGGGACTGAGAGAGCAGAAATGGAAAACTGTTGCTCAGTGAGTAGAAAGTTTCGGTTATGCAGGATAAATAGGCTCCAGAGATGTGTGATACAACATAGGATCTCTAGTTAACAATATGGTATTCTGTACTTTAGAATGTGTTAAGGAAATAGATCAGGTCATGTGCTCTTGCAACAACAACAAAAAGACATATATACATATTTTGAGGGGATAGATAAGTGTAGTATGTAGATTGTGTTGATAGTATCACAGGTGACCCATATGTCCAAACTCATCAAGATGTATATATTCAGGGGCACCTGGGTGGCTCAGTTGGTTAAGCGACCAACCTCAGCTCAGATCATGATCTTGCAGTTCTTGAGTTCAAGCCCTATATCGGGCCCTGAACTGTCAGTGGAAAGCCTGCTTGGTATTCTCTCTCTCTCTCTCTCTCTCTCTCTCTCTGTCTGTCTCTCTCTCTCAAAATAAATAAATAAACTTAAAAGAAAAGATGTAAAGGGGCACGTGGGTGACAGTCAATTGAGCAAAGACTCTTGGTTTTCGTTCAGGTCATGATCTCATGGTTCTTGGGATCAGGGCCGATGTCTAGCTTTGTGCTTGCTTGGTATTCTCTCTCTCTCTCTCTCTCTGTCCCTCTCAACATAAATATAAACATAAGTAAAGAAACATTAAAAATATGTATGTATTCAATAGGCAGTATTTTTGTATACACTATTCTACAACAAAGCTAAAAGTAAAACGACTAAGAGAAAAACCATTAACTTTCTATGTTTCTGCTTTTCTCCAACATTTTAAATTCATGCTGCTACTTATACGTTCCCAGACTATTGTCCTCAATGTTCTTGCAATCTTTTTTTCTGAAAACTTCTATTTGGACTCATTTTTGAATTCTTTACAAAAGTGTACTTCTCTTTGCATAAAATCTTTTCATGTTTAAATTGATGTCTTCAAATCTTATATGATTTATGATATTAATCAGTCAGTGACTCCCAATATGCAGATTTTGAACTCCAGTGGTAAAGTCATTTAAACCAACCTGGGCCTCAGGTTGCAGTTACTGAGTACTCTGTAACAAAACAAAACAAAACAAAACAAAACAAAACAAAACAAAACATATTTTTGACCTAAGTACTCAGAATGGTACATACAAAACAAACATAATATGACACAAAACAGCACATCCAAACACTATATTGGTGTATATGCAGATTTTAAAGTTTTTTTCTTGCTAATTCCATTCAGCTACCTTTACAGCTATCTCAAGTAAACAGTTTCATATGGGTATCTTTTCAGACTTTCCCCTCATTCTTCAATAAATATATATTTTATCAAATGCATGCCATCTCTACACAAGTGTGCTTAAGTGATATTATGTATATATGTATATATATATATATATATACACACACACATATATATGTATGCATACACATATATACATATGTATGTGTTTTTGTGTATATATATTTTCTGTCTTCTTCTACATTTACCAAGTATACAATGAGGGCATCTTTCAAAGTTCACAATACACCTACCTCACTCATTTGAATAGATTCTCAGTGTCACAATGGACTTCAATGGATAGAAATACATGGTGAGTCTTTTTTTTTCTTTTACAACTTTGCTAAGTGACAATCCTCTATGTGTTTATTTCCAACACGCAGAAGTTTCTGTGGATGAGGTTCCTAGAAGTGGGGATCTGGGTGTGGTTTGGAAAGAATCTAGATGGAGGGGTGTCCTGGGTGAAGGAAGATATAGTGGGTGATAATGCCCAAGGTCACAAGACAGCAGAGCCTGTGGGAGGAATATACAAGTCTGTGATATCTGACCATGAAGAAGGAAGGAAGGAAGTTGGTTGGAGAGCATGCAGGCTTGAGGGAGAACAGAGACCATGAGAGTTTTGGAGGAAATGTTACACGGGGAAATCAGGAGGAGGGAATGAATCAAAATATAATCATTAGTGAGATCATCCAGGAGAGGTAACCAGCAAGGCCTCTGGGGATGAGGGATGGAGAAGTAATGATGACATATGGAGTCTCTATTGGATGATGATGTCAATGCAGTCATTTGGTTTCATAACTTTTATAGAATTGATTCAATTTCCTCTTTTTCAAAAACGTGGAGTATATAAGGAATTATGTGTAGATAAAAATGGTTCAGGTCAATATTTGGCAATAGAAGGTGGGGGCCATCCATGAATGCTTGTAGCGAATCAACAAATGGGGTGGGTGGGGTATCAGGAGGGGAGTGGACTCACTGGTGGAGGACGTGTGGAATTAGAAGAACGGGGGAAACCACATTCAATAAGGAGGAAGTGGAAGAAAATCAAACCTACCTGAGAATGTGAGGGAGCCCGCTATCATCTGACATTTTAATACTTTGGCTGTTATCACAATTGATTTATTTCTACTTCTACTTTGAAATCAAGGTGACAAGGCAAGAGTCAGGGTGAGGGGATAATCATGACATGGAAGAAATGGCATTTTCTCTCCCCCTTACCCTGCTGGTTCCTTCACTTTCTTATTTATACTCTCTGTTCCTCCTCACTCACAGACATAAAATCATGGGTCAGCATTATCATCGTCACAGTCCATACACCCCTCTAGGGTTAGTCCCACTCACCTCACTAATCACCCGCCTCCGTGGAATCCACCATGCTCCTTCTTCCCCAGTTGAATCCCCCAGCGGACTGTGGCTGCAGGTGCACATGGCCATGCTGACTGCTCCCGCTGTGAATTTAGGAGACTTACTCTAGGGCGTCCCTACTTCAGACACTGTGTGATAATTCATCTCTCACGTCTCTCTCTATAATCCATTCTTACGTTTTTCTCTGTCTGCAATGTGTGGTCAGACGTTCCTCAGTTCCCTTGAAGTGAGAAAGTATCTTCCATCCCGACTCCCAACTGGAAAATAGAAGCTAGAAGATAAGTTGCATGGGATCACCTACTAACTGTTAACAATGCTTATCTTTTGTTTTCTTGTTGATGACACAAATAAGATGTTCACAATTTTTTTCAAATATGCTTTCACATTCTTCAGGGAATTTTACATTGTCCTTTAATATGCAGATTTCACACAGTCTCAGGATATTTGCTCTTAGTGTAACAGCACTCCCACCGGTCTTAAGGATGAACTTGCTTCAAATTTATACACTCCTTGTTTGCTGACCTAAGTCCCTTGGTCTTCAGCAGAATTAACCTAATTTCCTTGAAATTTGCATACCACTGGCCTTGAGTAATGAAGGAACGAACTTTTCCAGAGGAGAAGACCTGACCACATTTGAAACAGCTGCAAATGATGCCAGCAAGTCTGTTCAGGGTCATGTCCGTATAGGATTAGCCGATTGCACACTTGTTTCTCCTACATGGAGCCCACACCATTTCCTGCACCTTCCTCTATAAAACTATAGGGCTTCTCCTGGATGGGGAAGAAGGTCTCTGAGACATTTGTTCACCATCTTCCCAGGTTGCTGGCTTCCTGAGTAAAGCACACATTCCTTTCCAACCATCCCTTGTCTCTCAAGTATTGACTTTCCAGCGGCAACTAGCAGAATCTGAGTTAGGAACCAGTTCTCTGATAGTATTAGCATTTTTACTTTGTTGGTAGTATTTAAGAACAATTTTCATTATGTTTAGCATATTAAAAAGTATCATTGTTTTTTAAATTATTGTTGAAATAATAGAAACTTCATTTTACATATTTCTCATGACTTTAGTGAGTGCAATATTTTTAAACTAAATACCCTGAGGCATCTGCAAGCAGAAAATTAGGGGTCCCCAGGGAAGAAACAATATAAAGAGGAGACAGCTTTCCTGCCCCAAGAGCACTCATTTGAGGCCCCCAGGTATTTTCTGTGGTCTGTGCCCTGCAGGTTCTACTTGCCCAGCACCCATACTGAGCACTTTCCTGGGTGGAAAAGAAAAGAGAAATGCAACAAGGTCAGGAGTTCAGGGTTTGAGGGGACCAAAGGGGATGTCAACCTACCAGTCTCCACCAGGCCAGGAAATAGCCTGAGTGCTTCAGAGACAATGACCCAGAGGGAAAAGTCCCAGCCCAGGAACAAAAGTAAACATTGACCTAAAGCACATGCTTGAGTTGTTTTTGCAGGATTGAAACCTTGCCCCACAGGTTAATGAGGTTAAAACAGTCACCAGCAGGACCCCCACTGACACCCCTTCTTTTTCACAGGAATGTTCATCTATTTCAGAGGCAAACAGCAGAAAGAGCCTGGGAGCCTAGACCAGTTTTATCTCCTGCAACAGCTCCACCAGTGCAGATGGACCAGGGAGTGTCCTCCAGGGACCTCTGCCTCTTTATAATGTTAAGTCTCTGCCCTAGGAAGAGGACAAGCTTCACTAACATACCACGGGGTGCAAACACAAGCTTATGTTCGCAGTACCTCTGCACAACGTTATGCCCACCCTTACATGGGATGACAAAAGTCACCTTACTGAGCATTCATTCTAACCCTGAATGAAAGAAAGGAACCCACTCACCCTAACTCAGGGAGTCACAGCTTTGGAAGTTATCCCCCCTGATTTCCTCATTTGCCACAGATCAAATTTACTTTGTGTGACAGCATCTGGTGGAGCCTCTCCCTGTGACTCACCAAGGAAGGAACTCGCAGTAGTTCCCAGACATCTCTACCTGATATATTTCATTCTTAAGTACAAAAGCTGACTCTTTCTCCCTATTGTTTACCTGTGGTTTTAGCTATATTTATTGAATGTATTAATAAGAAACGGTGGAGAAATATTAAGTAAAAATTGTGATAGCAATTATCTTTCATCACTTCTGCCTTTTATAGCAATGTTAGATCCAAGTAAAAAATAAAACACAGTAGGGGTGCCTGGGTGGCTCAGTCGGTTGAGCGGCCGACTTCGGCTCGGGTCATGATCTCATGGTCCGTGAGTTCGAGCCCCACGTCAAGCTCTTTGCTGGCAGCTCAGAGCCTGGAGCCTTCTTCTGTTTCTGTGTCTCCCTCTCTCTCTGCCCCTCCCCCATTCGCGCTCTGTCTCTCTCTGCCTTTCAAAAATGAATAAATGTTAAAAAAAATTTAAAAAAAATAAAACACAGTAATTAATTTAGAAAGTATCTATTTTCAAAGGAAATCATGATTTATTATGATTTTTTTTACATAAATGAGTTTTTCAAAAACAATTCTGGGTAGCTGAAATGATATCCACCCAGAAAAACCAAAATACCTATTAAAGCTCTTAAAAACACCAACACAATTAAGACGACAGGAAACTACACAAGACTTACATCCTGTTAACATAAGACAGGTTACGTACCAACTTCTCACAACCTGTTAGTGAAAATAAATGAATAAATAAATGCGGCACTAATGACTGAATCCTGGCAGCCTCACTCCCATGCTCACACCACAAGACATGAGCTTCAGTGGAAAGAGAAGTCAGTTCCAGAAAAGGCTGTGGGAGACGGAAGGGGAGAGCTAGCAGCAGGCATGAACCACCGCCAGAGGAAGAAAGTCCCTTGAGTGTGAAGACACAGGACAGCCTGTGTGGAGACCTGAGCCCTGACCACACAACTGGCATCCAGGACGAGCAGGAGGGAGACAGGACGTCTCAGATGCAGAACTGTGGGCAGATGGGGTGAGAAAGTTGGGAGGGGAGCTCTGTGAATATCTCAGTGGAGGTAAAATTGGGGGAAGGAGGCATTTAGCATCTTCCAGACACAAGGGAGTAGAAAAAAAGGGAAAGGAGACACAGTCCACCTCCCCACCACAAGTAAAGCAAAAACATATGAGACAAAAACTAGAAAAATTAATGAACACATAATATTCTTTTTCATAACCCAATAGAACAACTGGCTAAAATATTGAGGAAAACGTTTGTGTGCACAAATGCGCAAAATAAAAAGTGACAAGAGAATAATAGACATCGGAGAATAATTTTTTTTTAAAAACCGAAATTCCTAATTATCTTATAGGCCACTATGGAAAAATAAACAATGATCATTTTGACAGCCTGTGCATTAAAATTGGAGCCATACAGAAGCTAGCATGGCCTTCGCACAAGGGTGACAAGCAAGTAAGTGAAGCCTTCCGTGTATTTCCAGATGGTGGTGGTGATGCTCCTACAACGATGCCAGTGAATGGAGCGCTTACAATGGTACATGTTCTGTGATTCGGCACCCGGGGAATGTGCTCAGTAGGGAAATCACTACAGACAGGAAGGAATTATTGGCTCCAAAGGGCTGAGTGCAGGGGGACAATGGCCCCACTGCTGGTGGGTCAGGGTTTTCTCTGAAGGTGATGGAAATGTTGTCAATTTAATCATGACGGTGGTGGCCAAAGCCTCTACGTATACCTACAATTATTGAATATTTATACTTTTTAAATTTTCCACAGACCCTGGGTCATGGGAAGTTGGGCTCTATTCCCTCACCTGCGTGTGCTCTTGTGACATCTGTGATCATCTTGTGTCTTCACACAATAGCATCATCTGTGTGTCACTCCTTCCTCCTCAAGGACAGGTCTCACCACAGAGGTGTCTCCCCTACAGGAGCCTTCACAGAAGCTTCTCAATAAAAGAGACTCAGAGACAAGGTCTGTGAGTTCAGGGGTTTTTGTCTCACTTCCTCGTTATCTGAGACACTGTGAGTAACCAGAGCTGCTCCCACTACCATGAGCTGTAGCACAGTAATAGTCAGCCTCGTCCTCAGACTGCGGCCCAGAGATGAGCAGAAGCCCCGCATTGGCCGAGGCATCTTTGGACCCGGAGAAGCGGCTGGGGACCCCAGGGCCCTGGTGCTTATCTGAGTCTGAGTAGTAGTACAGGAGATACCGGGGAGGGCTCCCTGGCTTCTGCTGGAACCAATTTATGTAGTAGCTGCCAACATTGTAGCCACTGCTCAGGGTGCAGGTGAGTCTGGCTGTTGTTCCCGGAGATGCAGACAGGGAGGGCGGCTGGGTCAGCACAGGCTGGGACAGGGAACCTGCAAAGAAACAGGGAGAAATTTCTCAAGATTCTGACTTAAGGAGGAGTGATTTTGAGGGCTGCCCAGTTTCCATGAGGCCTTTCCCCACCTGCACAATGGGAGAGGAGCATGAGGAGGACAGGAGTCCAGGCCATGGTGATATAGATCCTGGTCCCCACAGCTGGCAGGGCTGCCCGAGGCCTCCTTTTCTCCTCCACTATCTGCCAGAGGAGGGCCGTCCATGCAAATGAGGCACATCTGGTGACTGCCCAGCCCTTCCCTCGGCCCTGATGCCGGAACCCGGCCAGACACCACACACTGAGGAGGATGGAGGTTGGCTTCACCCCTGGGGAGATCCCTGGGAGGAAGCACCTGCTGAAACAACACACAGGTCCCTCCTCAGGGGACTCTGCCAGGCCAGAGAGGACGCAACTGCTGAGTCCCCATCAGGAGCACAGGGCTCAGTCCCCGGGTCAGGTGCCCTTGACTGAATGGTCCTCGCTAAGCAGCTTTGTAGGAAGCACAAGACAGTCCCACAGCACCCCTCCTGGTCACAGGGTACAGCACTCACTGTGTCTCAAAGCCCCGAGAGCCCAGCTGGTTTCTGCAGCTCACCAGGTCCCTGTCTTTGCACACATCCGTCGTCCAATCCTTAGCACATGTTCCCCCTGCTATCTGAAAGTACATCACCCCTAAGAACCTTAGCCACAAACGGAAGAAGGCAAAGAAGCCATTAACATTAATTTATATGGACAATTGGTTGCATGTTTCCTGACTCAAAAAGCAACCTTTCCTAGGCTCCTCTAATACCTATGGACACATCTTGTTCTCAGATGCACAAAATGTATGGAGAGTAAGAGCACATAACGTACACAGTTCAAAGCTCTGGTGCCCTGGTGCTGAGATGCTGTGTGTGCAGTTCTCAGGAGAGGAGCTAGATGGCACCCTTGATGCTGCTTGATTGTGCCCTGTCTCTGTAGAGGCTTCCTGCAAAACAAAGGCTGGATGCTATTTTGGTTCTTCTTCCTTTGTAAAACTGAAAATCCTCCTCAGATTTCTTTTAGCAGCAAAGACAGGTACTAATGTAAATGTTTCCTAGAAGGTAAGTGGCTTAAACAGAACTTTCAAAAGGTAAAGATACCTGTACCATGATTCTGATCCTTGTGCTTAATTATTGTAACTTCTCCCTCCAGGAGAAGCCCTGTGCATATATAATTAATTACAGGATGTTCTAGACAAAGCTGAATGACCCAGGTGTGCATCAGGTCAGGTGTCAGAGAAGAGGGGACAATTGAGCTGCTTGGAAGAAATTGTAGAGGTTGTTCCCAGGAAAGGAATAGAAAGAGAATTTTGTAGGAATACACTCACCTAGTGGCATATTCCAAAGAGGATAATTCAGCCAACATCTCAAAAAATTGAATTGAATGTGTTGCTAATAATTACATTTGATTTATTGATCAGTAGATAAATACATACATACATACATACAATAGCTTTGGTTAGCTTCACATTTACCAGTGAAGAGTGTCCCATACTTTTTAATCTTAGGAGTTGACTTTATATTCCCCAAATTTGTAGGTTCTGCATATCTGTGTCATGTATCTCTTGTCAGGAGTTTATTTTGGTGTCATAACATTTCCTTATGTTAAAAGAAAATTCCCTACCTGTATTTTATTACACATTGTCTTAGTTTAATAGAGGTTAAATGTGAGACTTTAATGTTTTTCAGATGTGTTCAATGTCTGAGCATTTGCTTCCATAAACCCTCACTTTCTCATTGCACCATGGATCTACCTCAACTTTCACTGTGCAAATGATTCCCACACTTCTCGACTCAAAGCCCTTTTTAGTAAATTTCTGTGACCAGAAACACCCACCTCCTTAAGACAGTTTGTCTCAAGGCAGTCAGAGGGATCTTCCTCGTCGAACTCAGACAGGTCCTTCAGTGCTCTTGGCATAAAACCCAAAGTCTTTCCTACCCAAGGTGTTCATTATGGTCTGCCCCCGCCCCCAACTTCTCCACTCCCTGAACAGCCACGCCCCTTGATCTCTACCTCCAACTTCCCTTCTTTCCTATTACTTAAAATCCTGAATTCCCATCTCCTCCAAGGTCTCCAAGCTGCCTCTTCCTCAGCCTGTTGGGAGGAGACACGAGATAACCTGAGATCATGGATGAAACACATATTTTGGCAACTCTGAGTAGAACTTTATTTATAGCAGGATATGCATACATCATCCCTCATAAGAAAAAAGCTAGAGATGGAAAGATAGATAGATAATAGATAGATAAGTAGATTATAGATATAGATATAGATATAGATATAGATATAGATATATAGATATAGATAGATCATGGCCCTGTTCAAGTTGAAAAACAATAAACAAAAGTGTAAAGAATAGCCTGCATCCATGTCCAACCACAAGGTCTCACTTTGCTGACTCTTCCACCTTTCTTTGTCCCTCATCCTCCTCCCTTCCTGAACATAAAACAAATCCAAACACTCCATCATCAGTATGGCTTTCACTGATGTATGAACTTTGAGAGATTTAGCACCTTACCTTCATGTTCAGTGTTCCAGAGTTCTTGTACATTAAAGCAATGGGTTCCAACTACTCTCACATTACATGTATCTGTGTTGTCATTTCCTACATCTCAGGAGAAAGAAAGGGATGACTGTGTTCTCCACATGAGCTCACAGAAGGGAAAATCAAAACAGGGCATGAAGTTGCTCTAACCATGATGGGATGTGACTTCACAGAGTGGAGAAACCATCTGGTGACGTTGTGGACCAGGGGTCAGAGGGTGGACACGGCAGGGCAAGACCTAGGAAACTATGTGGTCCAGGGAGAGCAACTGAGACAGGAGAACAGGAGGTGGAGACACAGGAGGCTGTGCTCACAGGAGACGCTCAGGACTGTGAGGCAGAAGGAACTCGGGGAGAGAAGGAGGAAGAGGATAGTGTGAACTGGGGGTTCCTGCTCTGACTGACCCGTCAGATGGTGCTGCCTTTGACTGCAGGCAAGCATTAGATAAGGAGATGGTTCTCTATTAAGAAACTAGTTGAAGATCTGGGAAACAAGTAGAAATAGTGAATTTCAAGCTCATAAATGGTGGACCCTGACCTTGGTGGCAGCAAACAGTGACTGTGCCTGAGGCTGGTGTCCAGGCGTGGTGAGCAGTCTCCACCCAGGTGTGGATGTGTAAGAAGGACAGGAGCCTGGGACAGAACCCAGGGTACCATACCCCTGTACAGAATGGGTGAGAGGATCCCCCATGAGTCCCTAAGTCCAGGCTGGCTCTGGTACCCAGTCCCTTCATCATTCATGTGGCATGTGTGTATTAATGATGTCCTACCTTCTGCTGAGCCGGGGGTAGGTTTGTCTTTCCCAGGTTGATGCCCAGGGAGGGCTGGTGACAGTGAAAATATGATTGGTGGTAATGTTTGCAGACCTGTAGACTCAAGGGTGAGTTCGGGACAGGTCATGAGAGTCCGTGAGGGTGGAGCATCCAAGATCAGACTGAAATGCCTGGGACAGTGGGCATTATGAAGTGGGGCTGAAGAACAGGAACCTCTCACCCCACCTGCACATCCCCAGGACCTCCAACCACAGGGAGGCAGACCTACAGGATCTTTCTCAACCCCCTCAGCTCCCAGGGGAAGGGGCACTTCATTCTGGTCACTGCTCCCCACCCCCACTTCCTCTTCTCTTTCTCTGCCCAGGACCTCAGTCTGTAGCCCCAAGTGTGCTGTGTAGTTTCCAGGTCTTGTAAGTAATAAACCCGTATTTTTCAAAGATTCCTGATGGTTGTAGCTGAAGAATACCTCGTAGGCATAATAAGAACCACAAGGGTGGGTCTGGCCACCACTTCGGTTACGGACAAACTAAGACCCCCATAAAACATTAGCATCCATTCCTGAAGAGAGAACACTGCCTCCCACCATCTGCAACCATTGACTTCATTGTTCATTTCCAGTGCACAGCCCAGACACATCACGATTATTGACTATTCAGCCCATGGGATACAACTCCATCAACTGGAGTATGGGCCTTACATGTGGTTTCTTTTGTCTCTGAACATACAGGCTCCCCTCCTTTTCAAAGTCCCTCAGGTCAGCACCCTTTCGCCCCGCCCCTTCGGCGAAGCAGGTTCACGCCCTCGTAGCAGTAGATTGGATGATGTCACACTGTGCACCCTATTAGAGACCCGAGACTTCCTAGATGACTTTACATGCATGCCCTAAGGTGCTGTTATTGTGCTGCAGAGTATAGTGATCTGTGACAACACAGCAGTACGGTGTGGCTGCCATCACGGTGTCCCGTACGAGAGTGTCACCACCATAAATGCAATGCCGTGCTTCACACATTCACCCTCCTGCTCCTTCCTCCGCCTCCTGTCGATCACTGACCTTCAAACACTCCAGAGTCGTGCCTTTTCTAAAATGTAATCCAATTACAATTGTGTTATGCAGCACTTTAAATGTTCTCCTTTCTGGAGAAATATGTATTTACAATTGGTGTATGTTACTGTGACGTCAGAGGTCATTTGTTTTACAGCTGGCTAAGTTCCCAGTGTACAATGTACAGCCTACTGGAGGAAATCTGTGTCACGTCAAGTCTTGGAGATTATGTAAAAAGCTGGTATAAACATCCGTGTGCAGAGTTTTCATTGCTTTTACATGTGATGGGTATGAAGAAAGCTTCTACAGACATTCACATTCAAGATTTGCTCTGGGCAGATTGTTTTTATTTCACCTTTTCAATTTGCAGTTCGGCACGTTTCCTGTATTCCCCACAAATATCAGCATACAAGCAAAACTAGTCATCTGGTTAAAGCTAAGCAAAATGATACCAGATGCAAAGAGAGTTGACATGCCCATCTAGCAGAGCAGGGACAGTGCTGAGGCCCCATCGAGAGGCTCAGAACAGAGAAGATGTTTCACTCATTGAAAGATCAGAAGACAATAAATGAATATAAACTAGCATGGAAGTAAATTGTCATAGTTCATGAGGACAAGGACTTTCTGGTACCATAGCGACCATCTGTCTATGAATGAACTAATCTGAGTGACCTTGAGGAGAGAAGACAGAGGAGGAGCCTCACTCCTATGGCGTGCAACTGGATGGAGCGGGACGCAGGGCATCAGCCAAAGAACAAGCAGAACTTACAGACTAAGCTGAGCATGCAGCTGCTGGGTTATTCACGCTCTTCACAAATGAGTAACTATGTTTTTGTGTCACTTCCCCACAGGTCTGGAGCACTGTGTAAGCACTGAGACTATGTCCCATGCTGAGCAGTAATAATCAGCCTCGTCCTCAGCCTGCAGCCCAGCGATGGTCAAGGAGCCTGTGCTGCCAGACTTGGAGCCAGAAAATCGATCTGGGACCCCCGAGGGTCGATTGCTATTACCATAGATGAGGAGTTTGGGAGCTGTTCCTGAGAGTTGTTGGTACCAGCTCACATAATTACCACCCCCGATGTTGGAGCTGCTTCCAGTGCAGGAGATGGTGACCCTCTGGCCCAGGGCCCCAGACACTGAGGGCGGCTGAGTCAGCACAGACTGAGCCCAGGACCCTGGAAGGGGGAGAGACACAGAGAGGGTGATGATATGGTCTAGAGACAAGAGGAAGAAGCAGGGCCCATTTTGTCCTCCCAGGAAAGTGTGTCCCTTTCCCCTGTCCCCACATTCAGTCACCTGTGCAGTGAGCGAGGAGGGTGAGGAGGAGAAAGGACCAGGCCATGGTGGAGGTCAGCACCGATCCTGCCTTCTGTGGCCCCACAGCTGAGCAGAGCCTCCCCTAATCTCTCCCTTCCCCTCTTCATCCTCTGAGAGAGGGAGGGCCCTTCCATGCAAATGAGACTCCCAGCTCTCTGACCCCTCACTGGCACCGATGATGTCAGGAGGGGTGGGGATGGGAGGGGCTGTGTAGAATCAGGGTGTGGGGAGGTCCCAGTTTTGAGCCCTGAGCAGAGGGCACAGTCAGTGCCAGTTCTGCAGTCACAGCTCTGATCATCGTTTACCCCTCAGAAACAGGACCGGTGCACCCCCTGGTGTCAAGACCCAGACCCATCATAGTGTGCATGGTGAGGAGAGGACACAGAAATAGCTCATGCCTCCCCATTGCTCTGATTCCTGTCCCCTGCATTAGGGCCAGACCCAGTGTCCCCTTAATATGGCCTCCCATCATCTCAGCGGAGACTATCCTCTACTCAGACTCCTCAGGCTGAATGTGTCTAGGGCTCCCTGGCTGTTCATGGGGTTTTATACAAACTCCTGTTAGATCAGGATCATGTCCAGATCAGTGACTAGTCCCCACGGATACATGTCCCCATTGTGCATTGTGTTAGGTGTTTCCTGTGGTGTGATTGTTCCCTCCTTTACAGACGTCTCATTACCCTGAGGTTCCCACAACACCGAGGAGACTGGTAGCAATTCTCTGCATTGTGTGAGCAGAAGCCCTCATGTTTAACCCTAGAGGGGGTACACACTGAACATCTTTGTCATCTGTCACTACTTCCACCTGTTTGACATAACAGTTCTCCACAACTATGGGCAATGGTTCCTCCTAGGATTCCTTTTCCCAGCACACAGACACAAGTCTGCAGGATCCCTGCCAAGAGAGGTTGTGTGTGGCATTGGCCTTAGGGCACAAGGGGAAAATATGTGGGAAGATCCAGGTGGGAACGTGACAGCTGCAGATGCTCTGACAGGAATCCAGTGACACAGTTTATGTATTTGTCACCACTTAGCCAACTTGGCACCTAAAAACGGATGAGTGTTCTTTTACATGAAATTCGTCTCAATAGGATTGATTAAAACTCAAAGATAACGCCCTTGTGAATCACTAGTACATTGTTCACAGATCTGTGCTTTTCGCAGGGAGAATATGGATGGAAATTATGGTTTAAAAATTCGGTGGAAAAACAAAGGAGAAGGAATGACCCCTGTTCTCATTTAATAGAGTTCCATAAACATTTTGTGAAATCATTTGATATTTTTCTCTTGAGTTTGTTTTTTTTTTAATCATTGCTTTGGCCCTGCAGGCAGGAAAGACTGACGCGGTGCCCAGTAAAACCCCAAGAGGGGCCTGTTCCTATGAGCTTCAGAGCCATTTCAGTGATGGGATTCAAACACAGAGCTTCAAGGAACGAGCCGTTGGGGTCAGATTTGTCTCTTGGGTGGGCACAGCTGTAGCCCCTCTACCTTGTGTCCAGCATGTTCAGGACAGAGCATTTATTCATGCAACCGCCCAGGACTAGAGGAATGAGTCCCTATTATCCAAGTTCACCTGGACCCAGAAGTTTCTGTCAAAGGTCCCACACCTGAATAGTGGAGAGGTGGAGACAAGGGGGCCTCTGTCCCTGACATCACAGGCCCTGAGGCCCTGGGTTTGGGAAGAAGACATTTCAGCAGAGGTCAGCCTGTTTGTAGGTATCACTGGGGTGACGGAAGGAGCAACAGCCCAGCTCTGAGAACCAGGTGAGGCTGTGACTCACATCGCGATGAGCCTGGAACTCTATGGGAGCAGAACTCAGGCTGCTGCTCCCAGAATCAATGTACTGATCAGCCTCAAGCACTGACTGGAGCCCAGAGATGGTTGGGGACTGAGCTGTTGATGGGGACAGACACTTGCCCTGGGATTCCTGAGCAACAGCCTCGTCCCAGGAGATCAGGTGTCCAGAACATGTCCTGGCTGCCCTGGTGACAGGGCCCCAGTCACCCTCAATGTCCCTGTTGTTTTCTAGTGATGGAGAATCTGACACTGAGGATGGCTGGGTAAGCAGAGTTTGACCCTGACTTCTGGAGGGACAGAGACACCTGGAAACTACAGAATCCAGGACACTATACCCTCAGAGAAAGGAGAAGGTTGTGTGTGTGGTTTGTGTGTGTGTGTGTGTGTGTGTGTGTGTGTGTGTGTCTGGGTGTGTGACCTAAAATGAAACCAGGTGGCCTTACATCCCTCTTATTCCTTCTCTACATCCTGAGAGATATTTGCCCATCTCCAGGGTCATAGACCTTGCATTTAAAGGCAGATATCTCAAATACCAGTTCCCTGGGGGAGGAATTATTTAGTCAGTGAGGATTCATTGGAGAGAAGACTTGTTAACACTTCCCTGGATCAGAAGTCTTTGTTGAGTGACAGCAGGAAGGAGAATATGAGGGTTTTCATGCAGCTCTATTATCTGGTCATTCTCCTCCCTAGAGATGGGTCCCAGAAATGGGAAACTGCAGCAAGATCATTCCCAGCTTTCTCTGAAATCCTAACTTGGAGACAGAGGTCAGACCTGAAGAGCCAGAGGGACTGAAGCCTGAGGGACAAAGGAGAAGAGGGGGGAAGAGGTGAGAGGGTGTGGGGGCTGTTGTCATGGAGAGTCTGTAGAATCTGGTCCAAGTTCATGTCTAGCTTGTTCAGAGAGAGGAGACTGTGTCTCTGACCAGGGTTATTGTCACTATATCAGCCGTGGATGCATCCGTACTGACACAAGGTCACAGTCTATGGAATAAGGTGGTGGAACTAATGTGTGGATGAATGTTGGCTGGGCAGCACGTTCAGGTGCAGGCACAGTATTTACTCCTGTGCATCTTCTCCGGACCTCATGGGGACGTGCAGTTGGGCTCTGTTACCTCATCTGTCAGTGTCTTCCTGGGATGCCCAATTTCCTCTCACTTTACATTCAAACAAGAGTGTCCCTCTTTTGCCTTTTCAAGGACAGATGTTTCTGCAGATGATCCCTCCTACACATGTCTCTACATGAGCTCTCACTGAAAAGAGATTCAGAAACAAGGTCTGGGGGACCAAGAGTTCTTGTCTCACTTCCTCGTTATCTGAGACACTGTGAGTAACGGTAGCTGCCCCCACTGCCATGACATAGAGCACAGTAAGAGTCAGCCTCAGGCTGCAGCCCACAAGTGAGCAGAATCCCTGCATTGGCTGAAGCATCTTTGGATCCAGATAAGCAGCTGGGAAATGCAGATCCGAACTCCTTGACTCTGAGTAATAACACGAGACTTACCAGGGCTCCTTGGTTTCTAATGAAACCAGCTTATGCCATAGCTACCAACTCTGAAGCCACTGCCCAAGGTGCAGGTGAGCCTGGTTATTGTTCTCAAGGATGCCGAGAGAGAGAGAGTGGGTGGGTCAGCACTGCCTGGGACAAGGGTAAAGTTTCCCACTGTCTGAGACTGAGTGACTGATGCAGGCTGGAGGGCTACCCTGCATCCCCAAGGCCTGTCCCTACCTGTGCACTTAGAGAAGAGCACTAGAAGGATTGGAGTCCAGGCCATGATGACACAGACCCTGGTCTCCACACTGGGCTGGGGCTCCCCAGGCCTCCTTTTCTCCTCCACTCTCTGCCACAGAAAGGGCTATCCATGTAAATGGGGTCCATCCAGTGACTGCTAAGCCTGTCCATGAACCCTGGTGCTGAAGCTCAGCTCACATCACACACTAAAGAGGATGGAGGTTGGCTTCAACCCTGGGGAGACGAAGTGTATTCAGTGACAATATACAGTCTCTGACAATAAATTATGTTAAAAATAAATACATAAGACAGACATTACTGAAACTGTAAAAAAAAAAAAAAGACATTGTATAAGTGTATGAGGATAATTTAACCAAACGATGTAATTGGGTACCTTTAATAAAGAAATGTATTCTTTGGAAAGCCAAACCAAAGCAAACAATATACAGTCTCTGCTCAGGGGACTCAGTCAGACCGGAGGGAACTCATCTGCTGAGTCCCCATCAGGGAGCACTGGGCCCAGTCCCAGCTTTGTGTCTTCTTTGGGTGGGGAACGGGCCTCACTGAGCTACTGTGTTAGAGACCACTGGGGGTTGTATGTAAGCGATGAATCACGGGAAACTACCCCAAAACCAAAAGCACACTGTATACACTGCATGCTAGCTAACTTGACAATAAATTTTTAAAAATTAAAAAAAATATTTCTCCAATAAAGAAATAAATAGCAAAAAAAAAAAAAAAAGAAAGAAAAGAAATACAAAAATAAACACTGTACATTCAGAGAATGCAGTTGCTAAACTCCAGGTTTGGTAAACAAACACTGCTTTTTGGTGAAATCTTTACCTTGGAGGAGAGGGTCATCATAAGTTCTATCTATTTAGTTGGCTTTCTTATTTGGAGGCAAAAGCACACCCCAGGGCCTGGGATAAGTGCAGGTTACCCTCTGTCTTGAAAATATACATGTCAATGTAAAGTTTCATAAAACATAGTATGATCGTGTGTGCCGTCATCTGGATGGATTTCATGTTCTGCTCTACCCATGTTTTGCAAGCTGAAAATATAGTAGTGATGTTAACATTTATTAGTATTAATATACATTTTGTTTAACTTTTTAGAGGCTCCATGGGTACTGTGTGTAAGAAACGGCAAGAGTTACAGATTTCAGGCCAGAAACCCCAGGGAATATGTTCTATTGCTATTTTGCTAGTAAAGGTACTAATCATCTCAATAATTGTTTCACATCTTGGAACCTAAGGCCTCAGGGTTTCATCCACCTCCTCATGTGTCTCTGTCACTGTGATAAACACCACTGTCCTACACTTGACAGTGAGCTCCACAGAAGCTTCCCAATGAAGAGGACCAGGGACAAGGAGCCAGGGGTTTTGTCTCACTTCCTCGTTATCTGTGACTCCGTCAGTAACGGTAGCCGCTCACACCGATGTGATCTGCACCACAGAAATTCTCAGCCTCGTCTTCAGGCTGCAGCCCAGAGATGAGCAAAATTGCTGTGTTAGTGGAGGCATCTTTGGATCCAGAGACACGACTGGGGACCCCAGGTCCCAGCTGCTTTTCTAAGTCTAAGTATTACAGGAAATACCAGGGATGGCTCCCTGCCTTCTGCTGGTAGCAGTACATGTTTTGACCACCAACGCTGAAGCCACTGCTCAGGGTGCAGGTGAGTCTGGCTGTTGTTCCCAGAGATGCAGACAGGGAGGTCGGCTGGGTCAGCACAGGCTGGGACAGGGAACCTGCAAACACAGACACAGCAGAATGAAGAGAAGGGACAGGGTGCATGTGATTGGGGAGCTGAGCCAGAGGGATTTGACTCAGGCTATGGACCCACCCTATGGACTGAGGCCTAGTTTTATCTGTGCAGTGACAGATGAACAGGAGAAAGACAGGGGTCCAGACCATGGTGACACAGCCCCTACTTTAGCCACAGTGCTAGGGCTGGGCTGCCCATAGTCTCTCCTGTCCTCTCCCTGCAGGCCTCACCGAGGAGGGCTGCTCATGCAAATATGACCCCCCTCTGCCTCTCCCTCCTGTGCACTCACAGGAGGGGTCTGTGGCCCTTGGACAGGGAGACTTCCTGATGCACTAGTTTCCCCCTGGGTGGGCCTGGAGGAAGCAGCTGCTGGCATCACACTCAGGCCCAGGTTCAGGGACTGGTCCAGGCCTAGATAGGACACATTTACCCTGTCCCCACTGGAAGGAGGGGCCCAGCCCCAGGGCCTCTTGTCATTGGAGGGCTGCCAGCTCGAATCCCCTTTCCTGCAGAAACCCCCACACACAATGCCACATCACCTCCTGCTGGTCTCTGGGAGAAGCTCTCCTTCTTGCCCAAGGATGGCAATCTTCCCCTTCACCTGCTTCCCTGATGCCTGAGTTTCCACCATGTGTGTGCAGCGCTCCAGAGAAGGACAGAAGTCCTCCTGTGCTGTCCCTGATCACGTTTCCTCCGTGGATGGGAGGAATGTCTACCAGGAGGAACACGTGCAGTCCTGACCCAGTGGAGCCTGTGAACTTCTGTGAAGCTAAGGATAAGACACAGGGAACAGAGAGCAGGGGGGTCTCTCCACATGGCAGGGCTCAGAGGAGGCAGGCTGACTCTGGGAGCCGAATGTGAACTGGGCTCGCTGAGGGGACACACACCTTCACCGAGGAGGACACACAGTGTCAGAATGCTGGGCCCTTCCAGAGCCAGGCAGACAGGGCACAGCAAACTCTGATGAGGCTGCTGCATGTGCGGAGACTGAAATAAACCTCTGGGTCTAGTAGGGAACACTGCTGGGCCATCCTGTGACCTCGTCTCCATATTTCTGGTACTTTTAATTCCAGCTGTGCCTCTGCAATGCTGCTCGTTAGAGACCTACCTCCACAGCAAGTCCTAGGACTGAACTTGAAATAAGAAGACCTGGAAGGAGTCACTGGGGGTCAACTGGAGAAAGATGAGAACAGAAAGATGAGAAAGATGTCCCCAGGTGGGACACAGTGAGGTGACTGGCTGGACCCCGGGCTGTGGGAGATGGAGGGATGGTCCAGAGTGTCAGGTCAGGAGGGAGGGTGATGCCCACAGATACGGGGATGCCCTGACTGACACAGGTGAGGTGAGATGGGAACCAGGTGGGAGGCAGGGTGATGGGGTCTGTTGTCCCTGTGTCCCATGGCAACCATGGTGTGACATGTGGAGAGTTGTGGAAACATCACAACAGGCATGAGGGATGCCTTTCCTCCCCCATAGGAAGGATGTGGGTGTTACAGTAACTGCTTGACTGGCAGCTTAGTCTGCATCATTCATTCATTCGTTCGTTCACTCATTCATTCCTTGAATACACATTTAAGTATTGTCCACACATGTCAGATCAGCGCTCATCACAGCATGAAAGAAAATCTGATTTTTATTCATTTCAGAATCGCTGGTACGTTGTCTGTTTCATATAATTTGCATGGTTACTGTTTGCCTTTCTCATTGTCTGTGTTTGGCAGTCCAACTTATATCACACAAAGGTTCCTACTCAATCAGTTAGTGCTTCTTTATCAAAACATTCTTTGATACACTGGGGAAAAGTATGCAATTGTATATGCATCAAATTTGAAGATAAGGAGTATCTATCTATAACTTAAGACAAAGGGGAAGAATTAAAAAGAGTAATTGACACATCTGAAAAATACAAAATCAGCTTCCATTAGTCACCATGTAATATAGAAGTAAATGACCAATATCATATTGCTTAGAAATAGCAACTGAAATCGTAGCAGTTTGAAAACTAATGAATTGATTATTATTTCATTCTAATAAACTGGGGAGTCACACTAATCAGCCGGGATCCCTGACCTTGAAGGGAGCCCTGAGTCAACCCAAGAAACTCTCAGATATTCAAGGCACCACGGGAGAAGAATCCTTCCCTGCTGGGAAGGCCTGGAGTCAGTGGAGCAAAGATGGATTAAAAACTGGATGTGGGAGAAGAACCCAGGGCCCTGGAGTCCCTCACGAAGTTGGAAGGGACAGAAAGATCCAGCTAACCCCTAGTGGCTTTTTTTTCAAACAGAGAGAGAGAGAGACTGAGATGTTACAAGAGAGAGGCAGACAACAGAAGCGGAAACAGGCTCCAGGTCTGGATCCCTCAACCCTGGAGTCTCCTCACGGACGAGAAGTGTGTGAAGGGACAGAAAGATCGCACCAGGCTAACCCCTAGTGGCTTTTAACATGAGTCAGAATTACAAACAAATGCAACAACACATCAGTAATTAAGGGTTTTTAAGGGAACAAAGGGAATACAAAGGTTAACAATCTCCACCAGGCCAGGAAAGTGCTTCACCACATCAGAGACAACACAGCAGAGGGCAAACTCCCAGCGCTGTGTCAGAGAAAGCAAGGCCCTGCATTCCTTTCCCCAGGTCAGGAGCCCAAACCTCCTCCAGTTTTATACTGGCTCTGGGAGCAGGCCCCTGGCCCCTTCCCCTTGCGGGACGGTTACTTCTGCTTCGTTATAATGTCAGTCTCCACACGAGGAGGAGCGCAAGCTGCACGGACATAACCTAGGATGCAGGTAGGGTCCTGTTTTCTAAGTGTGCCCGTGAGACACGATGGCCACCTTTCGCAGGGTGACAAAGTCCCCTTTCTGAATATCGATCCCGATGACTAAATAAGAAGAACCCGCTCACTCCTGCTCTGAGACTCAAGGCTTTGCAAGTTATTCCTCGTGATCTCATTATTTTGCTGCAAATCCAGTTTCCTCTGTGAGACCACACACCTGGCAGAGTCTCTAAATTTCACTCTGGGTGGAAAGAACTCAGCTTAGTTCCGAGACAGCAACTTCATTTTCCTCTCCCAGTCTCTCTAAGTTCTATTACTTAAATATATAAATTATAATATATGATATGTAAATTGCAACATGGAACATACATATAATGTGTATATGCAATCTGTAGTGTTTTATATTATACAAGATACTTATATTTAATAGTTATATAATACAGTTACATATGTAATAATTCAATATAACATATTACACATATTTTAAATATGTATTTATATATTGTTTATATATTATACATAGCTTTGTAATATGTAATATTTATTTATAATAAATATCATATATATATATATATTTTTTTTTCTTTTTGCCCCTATCAAGGACCCAGATGCCCTGGATGACAAGGTAGCACAGTCTGACAGAGACCCTTGAAGGAAAGCTAGAAGCTATAAGGTGACAGAAAGAATGGGGTTGATGACTGCCACACAGAGATGACGGGAACAAAGGAGTGCAAATGCCCCCCCACCCCCACCCTCCACCACCCCAGCATCTTTTCTCTTCAGCCCTAAAGGGATCTCCTTGTCTGTGAGGCAGGAGGTGAGGAGAGGACTCAGGACAGGACAGAGAAGTCCCATCCTCCCCTCCCCAAGGGTCTTTTACCCTAGACGCAGGTAGCATGGCAGGTGATTTGTTCATTGTGCGAACTTCTCCAGGTGTGGGATTGTCTGTCCCTACCTGAACACCACCTGGGCATTGACTCCATGGGGTTGGAGGATGAAACATGGAGCGAGGGAGTGAGTCAGAGCTGAGGGCTCATGTGGCTCCAGGGGCACAGGGGCTGCAGAGTCACACTGCCGTGGGGACACTGCCTGATGAGTGTGCGAGAATTATTAGAGTAGTTCCCTAGTCGGTCAGCTCTAGAAGCTTGTCCTCACAGGACCGGTCCCACAGTGCCACCTGCTGGGCTTAGACACCAAATGGTCCAGTCATTCTGAAACTTCATAGCACTCTTGGAATGATGTCCAGACTTTTGCAATTGGATCTAGAATGGCTTCATTCCCAAATGCAGTAGGATGAAGAGATGCCCTCTGTCTATTTTAGGAATGGTTGCAATTTTTCTGGGTCACCGATGACCTCCGTGTGGTTAAATACATGGTGTATTGATTGCACAGTGCTAACGCTACCAGGTATTACCTGACATTGGAGTTTGCCCTTCCAGGTGCCTGGGGTCAAAACCAGTCTAGTGTCATCTTAAACTTAATGAAGTCCTTAAAGTTCTCAGAGTACCAAGATGGTTCAAACTCATAATAGTTCTCTTGGACGCGTCCTCTAGTTTAACCTTTGTTGCGGTGGGGGGTTTAGATTCTCCTGATAGATCCCTTCAGCCCACACTGCAAGGACTTTTGATGCCTGTCTTTGCCATGAGGACAGGATGCTGTCAGGGAAATGTGTCTTTTGCTCCTTATTTTTCAGCATTCACGTTTTCCCTTGAAGTTTAGCCTGGCAAGTGCTTATATATTTGACACTCTGATATACTTCATATATCAGTTTTGTAATTAAAATTTTTTTTAAATATTTATTTATTTTTGAGAGAGAGAGAGAGAGAGAGAGGCAGAGAGAGAGAGACAGAGAGAGAAGAATCCAAAGTAGCTTCAGGCTCTGAGCTGTCAAACACAGAGCCCAATGTGGGGCTTGAACTCACAGACTGCTAGATCATGACCTAAGTTGCAGTCAGACGCTTAACCGACTGAGTCACCCAGGCACCCCCATTTTGTAATTTTCATCAGTATGAGGATAGGTATAAACAGAACATTACTATAAATGGAGGCCTCCTCCCTTCTGAGGGGTTTTTCTATCTCTCTTGGACCGCAAACACTCATGACCTATTACTCTATGTAATTCATGGCGGTTGGGTGTCTAAGATCTGGGTCCGCAGAACAGATGTATACCCAACATCTTCCCAACAAAGGAACCAGAAGGAGTGAGCAGTAGATATTGAGGGATTAAACTGGGGGCAGCAAGCTCATGGCAGGATGGCACTGAATATCGACATGGATTTGGACCTTGTTGGTTACACCTTCACATATTAAGTCACCCAATCCACGGTCACAGTGTTCTCTCACGTATTTAATCTTTTTAATGTTTTCAGCAATCTTTTGCAGGTTTCAGTTTGCAAGTCTTTTGCTACTTGTTTATTTTGCCTCCTGAAATTATTATTATTCTTTTTGATGCTATCCTACATGGAATTGGTTTTAAATGTCCTTTGGGGCTTCATTGTAGGCATAGAGAAAACCACCCGAGTGTTGTAGGGAATTACTATGTGAACTCCTGTAGGAGATCTTAGACAGACCCAGGTTTGGGGTGATGATAGAGTCTGCTCCCCATTTTGGAGCAGGAGGGAGTATGAGCGGGGAGCTCTGCGTGCCTGACCATGAAATGAGCGATCTCACAGGGCAGACTCTGAGCATAGGATGGCTTTAAGAACTAAGTGGATCCTGTGCTGCCTCCGTTTCTTATAGGGAAACAGAAAAGCATAAAGATTTTTTTTTGTTTGGGAAATAAAAACTCATTTATATATTTCAGAACTTGTATAGTTATTTGTGGAAACATATATTTCATAAGCACCAACTAATCTCTGACTGGTACAATGAGGGAGTAACACGAAGGGTCAGGAAGGAGCCGTCTCTGTGTTCCTGCCCCAGTGGTTCCTTCAGGACTGAGAGGAGAGCTCTGCTTCCAGACTCTCTGATTCTTCAGGGTTTGGCCCCTGGGAGAGGACACCAGACCTCCCAGCACCCAGCGCCTCTCTGCTGGCTGGCCAGTTTCTC